>NW_006436298.1:1807351-1849584 GCF_000325575.1 Pteropus alecto
TATTATATTAATATGTGTTAGATATTAATAATATACAATAATAATTTATTATTTTTTAAATTTTTATTAAAAAGTCCCATTAACATTTCTTGTAATATTGATTTGGCGTTGATGAACTCCTTTAGCTTTTTCTTGTTTGGCAAGCTTTATATCTGTTCTTTGATTCTACATGATAGCTTTGCTGAGTAGTGTAATTTGGTTGTAGGTCTTTTCTTTTCATCACTTTGAATATTTCGTGCCAATTCCTTCTGGCCTTCAAAGTTTCTGTTGAGAAATCAGCTGACAGTCTATGGGAGCTCCCTTGTAAGTAACAACTGCATTTCTCTTGTTGCTTTTAAGATTCTCTTTGTCTTTAATCTTTGGCATTTTAATTATGATATGTCCTGGTGTGGCCCTCTTTGGGTTCATCTTATTTGAGACTCTCTGTACTTTCTGGACTTCTATGACTATTTTCTTTGCTAGGTTAGGAAAGTTTTTCATCATTATTTCTTCAATAGGTTCTCAATATCTTGCTCTCGCTCTTCTTATTCTAGTACTCGTGATATAAATATTGGTATAATTGGCATTGTACCAGCGGTCCCTTAAACTATCCTCATTTTTTCTTTTTGTTTTTTGGATTCTTTTTGCTGTTCCTATTAGGTGTTTTCTGCTGCCTTGTTTTTCAAATTGCTGATTAAGTCTTCTGCTTCACCTAATCTAATGTTGATTCCTTCTAATGTATTCTTCAATTCAGTTATTGTATTCTTCATTTAGACTCATTCTTTTGCTATGATCTAATTCTTTCTTAAGCTTACTATCTCTTCATTGAAGTTTTCAGTAAGTTCCTTGAGCATCCTTATTATCACTGTCTTGAACTCTGTATCTAGTTGATTGCTTGCCTCCGTTTCATTTATTTCCTTTTCTGTAGTTTTCCCCTGTTCTTTCATTTGGGACATGTTTCTTTGTCTCCTAATTTGGGCTGCTTCTCTGTTTCTATGTATTAAGTAGATATGCTACATCTCCCAGTTTTGGTAGGGTGGCCTTATGTAGTAGGCGTCCTATGGGGGCCAGTGGCACAGTCTCCTTGATCACCTGAGCTGGGTGCTCCAGGAGTGTCTCCTGTGTGGGTTACAGTCTCCTTTCGCCTGATCTGGGTGCTCCAGGAGTGTCTCCTGTGTGGGTTAACTCTAGATGAGATTTGATTGCTGTTGGCACATCAATGATTGACCATCAGACTGACCGACTGTTAGGACTGGCTTCGATCACAGCATATGAGCTGCTGTGTAGAGGCTGACCCCATAAAGAGGAATGCCCCCCTGTGGACTTGGGTGCCTGCCAAGACCACCCTTTGGGTTTGTCACTTGTGGAGCTAATTGGGTGGTGCTCTGTTGTGTTCCAAAGCTGTCCAGCATGTATGCTGGTTCTAGGACCTTTTGAGAGGGACTCCAGTGCAGGCCAAGATAAGCTTCTGCCTTTGACCATCCCATGGCTACCTAGGAACTATGAAGTGATCCACAGTTGGTTATTGCCTGTGCTGGACCTGAACTTGTGTGGGAGAGGCCATGCTGTGAACTGAGATTGTCTGCCACCAGCACTCTGGGCCTGGAGAAGCTCAGCAAAAGGCCCAGCACACTCTGAAGCCTGTGGCCACGTGGCAGCTGGCCATAATGTTCAGTTGCTGAAAGAACCTAGGACGATATGCAAATTGGGTGAGGCAGAGTCTCAGGAAGAAACCAGGATGGTATAAGTGGTATTTACCAGGTTTATGCAAATTCAGATTTGGTGCCATTGCTGAACCTGAGACCAATCAGCAAAAAAGCACAGAGCACACGAAGGCCAGCTGCCTCTTTCCTGGTGCCCTTGGACATCCAAGAGTTGTCTAAAAAAGACTCTGAAGCATCGTTCAAGCTGTCTGCCTGCTGCTGAAAGAGTCTCTGGTGGTTCATAAGTTGGGTGGGGCAGGGTTCCAGGAATCACCAGAGTGGAGTAAGTAGAATTCACCAGTCCAATTTAGATTCAGATTTGGCTGTGTGGGGGAGGCCTCAACACAGGAACAATGGCACCTGCCTGCCAGGTTCATGGAAGTGGGGCTGTATACAGAGACAATGGGGCTGTACACAGAGACAATGAAACTGTCCCTCCAGCCTTTGCACCGAAGCCACACAACTTAGTTTCTCCCTGTATGATTCTGGCACCTCCTGAGTTGCTGTCTCTCTGTCAGAGCCCAGGGTGAGTACCTGGGAGTAAGAGTCTGTGCATGGGCCCTTAAAAGAATATCTGTGTTTCCAGAAGCTTCCATCTCACCAGATGGAATCCTCATGATGTTCACAGCCAGATATTGTGAGAGCTCCTCTTCCCAGCACTGATTCTCCAGGCTGGTGAGCCTGATATGGAGTTGGGACCCCTCCCTCCACAGGAGGAACTCTGCAACTGAGATATCCCTCTTGATTTTCAACTACTACACATGGTAGTGGGGCCAGCTTGTTTTGTATCTCTGCCCCTCCTACCCGGTTCCATGTGGCTTCTTTTTTATATCCTTAGTTATAAGACTTCTGTTCAGCTAATCTTCAAATGATTCTCCAGGTTAATTGTATAATTTAGTTGTAATTTTAATGTAGTCGTAGGAGGAGGTAAGTGCAGCATTTGCTTACTCCATCATCTTAACTAGAACCTCTCATCTTTATTTTTGATTAAAATGTTGCAGAGATATACAGCACAATTTAGTGATTCTCAAATATAATACAGTCTATATTATATCAGACATTCATTATGTTCACTAATCATTCTTCATGAAGGTTCATTAGTAGATAGTGGAATTCCTATAGATTGAAAATAAAAAGTAGATTCTAGAATGTCATCTCTAGTTTGTGTAATAGTCTGTCTTCTGTGCAGAAAGAAGCATATAGGTTACACATGCTAGAAACTGATTAAAATAAATTCAC
Organism: Pteropus alecto; assembly: GCF_000325575.1. Classification (NCBI taxonomy): domain Eukaryota; kingdom Metazoa; phylum Chordata; class Mammalia; order Chiroptera; family Pteropodidae; genus Pteropus; species Pteropus alecto. The sequence continues at coordinate 1,810,273 of NW_006436298.1, forward strand.
TGATGGATAAGAATGATGAATATTGCCAATGGCTCTTCTTCTGATGTGAATTCAGGTTCTGATAAGGAAACTAAATCATAGTACTTAAAATATGTTTCCACTTATTCAGTGAGGTGGGAATCATTTCCTTTGTTTATCATTTCCTTCCCACTCCCATATGTCTTTCTTAGAGAACAGCCTTATGCTCTTTTCTGTAAGCTCTAGAAAGTCTTCCCGAAGAAGCCCTTGACACCACCTTCTGGCCATTGATGATAGAATGATAGATGTTTATTTGTCCCAAGGTAGATTCCTGAAATTCTCTTTCCTATGAGAAGACTACACACAGTGACTACGTTCAGGCTCTGTTGAGCATATGAACATAAAGGCAATATAGTGCCAAACAGCCATTTTTTACCACATGACTCCTCCTCCAAAGAAATGATTGTAGTGATAAGAGGTGAGCCTTGACTCCTGGCAGCTTTACACTTTCTGGTTTTAGTCTCTGGGTAAACATTTTAAAATCATATTAACACTTTAGATTTCAGTAATCCTTTCTAATTTTCCTTAATAATTATAGAAGATTTTGACAACATTCTTACTTATAACCAAATTAATCTTAATAAGTAACTAATATTTATTTCTTACAACTAAATGATCTTAGATTAAGATGCCATGCAATTAGTAGATAAGAAAATTGGTGTGTATTATATAGCTTTAGAGTTAGAGACAGAGTGGTAAGGGGAAAAGAATTATTAATTAAATAGAAAAGTAAAGAAAGTGGAATTGATAATGGTTAAAATTGTCAGGAAAACAAAATGAAAGTACATAATTTCAAAATTTAGCTTTTTCAAATATCTGCTCAATTATAAGCCATTAACCAACTCTCTACTAGGTATCAATTATTACTGTTTTGATCATGAGTATGTTGGTAGGATAATTTATTTAATTTTCTGAAAGATCAAACAATGAATGTAGGATAGGTTCGGGAGATTAGAATTCTGATGTTTTAAAATAATTGTTTTTGATACAGCCAAGTACAGATGTCAAGAAATCAATGAAATAAACTTGCCTCACATTTAAAAGATAATTTAGATTGGATATATGGTATTCCTTTTGGAAATGATTGTAAATACACATATTTATCTAGGTAAAATGTTAAAAAAATAGAAGATATTCAAGACAACATCTTGAACTCAAATATTTAAACATAATGTAGATAATGATGCTAAAGACATCAGAGGGTAGAAAAGTAAAAGAATAATATCTAAGATGTGTGGTGTCATGGAACCAAAGGAAGTAAAATTAAAACAGTGAGATATGGTACACTGAGAAATCATAAAACTGAAAAACACCCATTGGATTTAAGGCTTTGGCAAAACATAACAAAAGCTGTGGAGTGAATGATAAAAGACAGTAACAGAATGGATTGAGTTCGTAGGAGGTACCTCTTTTGAAAACTTGGCAGTGATGGAGAGAATGAGTTAAGATTGTAGTTTTTAAAAGAGAGTGAGGTTTAAGACAGTTTAAATTATGGTGATTTTAAAAATATTTTAAATAATAGAAATTTGAGGTCCTCAGGGGCATTTTTAAATGATAATACTAAGTTTTTATAGAGTAGCAAAGGAGAAGATAAAGAAGAGAGAGCAGCAATCGATAAAGTAAGGTTTCCTGGAAGACAATATATTATGTAATATAAAGTCCAAGAGAAAAGATATGCAGTAGATGAAAACATTTTTTACTCTGAGACTAGGGTTGCCAGTTTAGCAAATGCCTATTACTTAAGTTGCACAAAATTTGATATAAAGAGAAAAGGTGGAAAATGTGGCTGAAGGAAATTAGTAGAATTTTTCAGCAGTCATCGTTGAGAGGAATCAGGCTATAGTGCTGGATCTGACTTTCTAGTGATATTTCAAAATTTCAAATTTGGTGCTGTTATGTTTTAAATATATAGGTAAATTCATGCAAGGTGACAGTTTTACCAAGTTTTGCAATACATGTAGAAGAGAAAGGAAGTTCAGGGTATTTAGAAGAGAATCATGGAAATGATGGATTAATATATTTAAGATAATTTTGGTAGAGTGAGAATAATGAATAAGGAAAAAGGGAGTTGGCGTGTCAAAGTGCTAAAATGGCTGTGGAGAAACAACTCTAATGGTCACTTCTCAAATTCTTTTTAAAACTTCTCTTCCTCTCCCTTTACTTTCATGTTTTGTTTCTAAAAGTTGTATAATTAGCATTGTGTCAATGGAGACAGACAGTAGAATTTGAGCTATAGTTGTTCATTTTAATCTCAATTTTCAAAGATTACATGTGATTTTAAAAAGAGTATAACTTCTTTGATTCTCAGTTTCCTCATGCATGAAAGCATTACAGTAATACTTATATCATAGTATTGTTATATAATTGACATACATTTCTAGTACTCAATTGGAACTAAATGCTGTTTCCTTGTTCTCTATCATCAATAGATAGATGTTATACCTCTCCCAGATATTTCACGGTTACCACAAATCTAAAATTCATTGTTCTTTTTTCCCAAATGACATATTTCCATAGGCTTAGCCTCAGTTTTATCAAAATTTTGTACTCCCGCAAACATGCTGCAATATCATGCGTTCAAGTCATAGCATGTTATTTACTCTTTGTCTCACTGGTAAACTCAAAACAATTTGTGTACTAGTTCGTATTGCTATGATCATCGCTGCAGACATCCTAGGCAGAGTAAGTTTTTATATTTTTGGTGATTCTTAAATACACATTTTCTTAATCCCTTCAGAGTTACTCACAAATAACTCCTATTGAACCAAATCAAACCAAATCGAACCAAACCAAAACACATAAATATCCTTTAGACTCAAGAAATCTATTCAAGCTATTCTTAGACTATGCTTTAATTCATATTTTCTCAATATGCCAATTTTTTTTTTTTTTAATGCTTACAGTATCTAGTATTTCGAAGTGTTCTCCCATCCAAGTACTAACTAGATCCAACCCTGCTTAGCTTCCGAGATCAGATGAGATTGGGCACATTCAGGGTAGCATGGTAGCATAGACTCAATTTATTTCTTATACTTGAATTCTATCCCTCTCTAAAGTCTAACAGATAGTTTTCCTTAATCCAGTTTCACCCTTGAATAGACTTTTGAGTTAGCCAACTCTACAATGTACAGTTTGATGCCCAACCACTCATCTAGGCATACAGCCCTAGATGAGGTTCACAGAGCTTTAGAGAGGAATTGGGTTCTATGATTGCATAAAATATTTCGCCTTTATTAGGTTAAGTTTGCTAGGTTTGGAAATGATATACTGAATGTCCAGTTAAATTTGAATTTCAGATAAACAATAAAATTTTTATTTAAAATATGTCATATGTAAATTTCTATTTTTTATCTTAGTGTAATTTTCTCTTTTAATATCCTATATTCAGAATATATTTAGCCATTGTTTACCTAAAATATACTTATAATTGGGCATTCTGTATTTTTTCTGGCAACCCTATAGAGTTATCTTACAAAGCTTGGGTATATGAGTGGCCTTACATAGAAGTTTTATATTAGATACTGATAGTGAATTATGGGATTCAAAAGTCCATGTCCAATTTTTATCTTAATTTATATTGGAGTTCTTGTACAATGCAGATGGTTTAAGTAGGCATTCCAGTCACATTTGGCCTGTGCTGGGGTTATTATATTTCTTGCAGGTTTATTTTATTTTATTTTATTTTTTTTTAATGTTCCACAAATGATTTTGCCAGCATCCCAACCATTTTCCCTAGACTGGTCTATATATGAGACTGAATTGCAGCACCTGGATGGATGCATGCTTCAGAGTCTATGTCTTCCGACTCTGAATGTGTTTTGAAGCTCAAGACACCAGCATTCAACCTATACTCTGTTTGGAGACAAAGCCTGGACTCCTGTGGCATTATCACGCAATATGTCTTCTTATTTTTGTCCTCATTTCTGACTCTTGGGTATTGACCTTTATTTCTTTCACAACTTTTTATTAAACATTTCTATATATTTAGTAGAAAAAAAGCCCCATCGATGTAAGCCTTCCATATCTCTAGTATTGTTTTTTTCTAAGCCTTAGCTTTCTCATTATTATTAAATATAATAATAGTACCTCTCATAAAGTTGTCAAAATTAAGAGGATGATTACTGCAGGGAAGTTATTTTATATACTGTCTGGCACATAGAATGTAACTATATCCTTTGGGAAAAAAATAAGTATCTTATCTATAATCACTTTCATCTTATATATCACTGCCACATACATGCTATTATTTTACGCATAATTCAGACACATTCCAGATGAAAAACAATCTAGGTCTAACAGTTAGGTTTTCATGATGAAATCTGTATGTCTTAGTTAAGCATAGGGGGCCCTTCATTTTTTAGATGCATTTCTACTAATTTATATTTTCCTAATATCTCTACCTAAATACTTCACTTTGATGAATATTTCTAAGTATAGTCCAACAAATTTGTCCTGCACATTCTGCTCTGCATTTGTCTTGTTCATTGAATCAATCATTTCCTTATTTATGCAATCATTATTTATAATTTAATAATTTACTAACGATGTGAATACAAACATAAACAAGTCATGGTTCCTGCTGTATGCTAGAAGTCATGGACATAAAACCATGTAAATAATTTTAGTATAAGTGATATGTACCATTGGTTCTATAACTCTATCTGTACTGTAAAACAAACTTATACCTTTTTTAATGAAATTTTTCATACATATAAAATTATAGATAATAATGTAACAAATACTCTTTTAACTACCATTTTAAATTAGCAAATATTAACACTTTGTCACATTTATTTCAGAGCTTATCATTTTGTAATTGAATTAATATCACCCACTTGTCTAGTCACTAGAAATAGCCACCCCTATGATTTCCAAAAGACATTTTTAAAATCTTCTTTTCCATATGCTATTGTAAAATATGGAAGAGTCTCTTCATAATTTTGCTTATTTACTACAATACACTAAAGAATTCCTTTTCTCTCTCCCAATAGTGTGCCCTGCCTCCAAGAGCTTGCCATATGTGACCTAAATATTCAATAATAAAATGATATGTGCCTGAGATTTATAATAATTCAATTTAAAATCATACACTATTTTGTGTATCAAATCTTACCTCTAGTAAACTATAAAATAAAGATTAAGTCTTCATGCCCTATCTGTTTTTTGTTGTTGCTATTTAGTTTTCTTTACTAATATACTCATAGCAATTTTTTTAATCCAAACATATGTGCTCCAGATTCTCATATACATGCATTCACATAAACTAGGAGAGTAAAAAAATAAAAATAAAGCAATAAATTTGGGGTAAAGTACTCTCTAAATCAAAATATCGGTGTAGTTTATTTCCTAAATAGGATATCGAACTAATTAATCAGAAGCATCCATACATATTAGGTTGAACCTTATGAAATTAGATATTAATTTTTTATTTACTTTTTTCTTTTATATAAATGTGATAGTTAATTTTATGTATCAAATTGACTGGGCCAAGGCGTGCCCAGATTAAATATTATCTGGGGATTCATGAGTGAGGGTGTTTCCAAATGAGATTAGCACTTGAATTAGAGGACTCAGTAAAGTAGAATGCCTTTTCCAGTGTGGTAGGCATATTCCAATCCAGTGAGGGCCTAAATAAAACAAAAAGGTTGAAGAAGAAGGAATTCATTCCTTTTGCTTTCTGCCTTTCATTTTGAGCTGTAACATTGGTTTTCTCCTGCCTTTTAACTAAATTTTATACCACTGGCTTCTCTGGTTCTCAGGCCTATGGACTCAGCTGGAATTATACTATCTGCTTTCCTGGGGCTCCAGTTTACAGACAGAAGATCATGGAACATCTCAGACTCCGTAATCATGTGAGCCAATTCTTATAATAAATCTCTTCTTATATTTATATCTTATTGGTTCTGGAAAAATAAAAATCCATAACCACTGTAGAAGTTTTTAATATACTAGTTTTAGAAGCATTTATATTTCAAGCAGACAAAATTTTGACATGAATTTGGAATCTATGGAAAACATAATAAATAATCGTTAGGTCCAGGAGGGCCTTACCCCTACCCCATAGAGGGGAAACTAGAATCTTTATTTACCTTTTGTTTGGGAACTGAACCTTGCATCCAGGTTGGCAATGCTATATGCTTATCTCCTGTTTCACTGGACTTTCCTCCTTCCTTGTCAATTTACCCACCCCAAATATTCTTACCGAAAAAGCCCACCTCAAGCCCTATATAAGTTTCAGGTCACCTCTCTTTTGGGGCTGACGGCATCTTCGGGCTCAGCCTGACTATCACTCCGCTACAATAAAATTTGCTTAATCCCTTGGGCCTTGTGTGTTCCTCCTTCGGCAAACCTAACAGTAAGATATATTAAAAACTTATGCTCTAGCAAGCAAGATAAAAAAAAAAAAAAAAATTAAAAGCTAGGGTCTTTTTTTCAACACTGTTTTGGTATAACTACCAAAAGAGTGAAAAAAGATTATACAAGCAAAAAAGCCAAAACATCAACACACAGGTAAAACCTAAAACTCATTAAAGTAGAATATATAAATAACTATGCCACTTATTCTGAAAGTCTAGATAAAATTGCCAATTTCTGAAGGAAAACACATTTCAAATTGTTTAGGAAGTAAAAAACATGAATATAGAAATGACCATAATAACTATAAAATGGCTTTTAAAATTGGGGGAAAACCCCGGAATTCTCCCTCACTGCACCAAGAATTCAAACTCAGATTATTTTACCTAACTTTTATAAAAAATCAAACAGTTAATGAAAAAACTGAGAAATGTATGTATCTCATTTTAAAGAATGTAGTGGTTTTAATAGTGTCCTCTGAAAATTCATGTTCATCGTGAACTTAGAATGTGACCTTATTTGGAAATAAGGTCTTTGAGATGTAATTAATTAAGGATAGGTCATAGTATTCCAGTCAAAATGTCAAAGTAGGTAAACACAGTGCTTGCCTCCTCTCATTACTACATCAAAATTACAAATAAACTTACAAAACAGCCATCATTGGGAGTTACCTGAAATCTAGCTGAACAGAAGTTCTACAACTGGTGATGTACAGAAGAGGCCACCTCCAGACTGGTAAGAGGGGCAGAGACATGGAATAAGCTGGTAACACACACACATGTGGCAGTTGAGAGTTGGGAGAGATATCTTGGCGGTGGAGATTCCCCAGGAGAAGTGAGGGTCTTGGACCTACACCAGTCCCCCAAGCCTAACATTCCAATGCCAGGAAAAGATGTTCCCACAAATTCTGGCTGTAAAAACCAGTGGAGACTGTGGTTGAGTGATACAGAGAGCCATTGGAATTGCAGACATTCCTCTTAAGGAGCCCTCATCTGAACTTACTCGCTGACTGACTCACTCGATCTGAGCTTCAGCACTAGGGCAGGTGGCTCGAAAGATGACAGGGATATATGAGGAGGAACTGAATTGTCTGGAGGCAAGGTGAGGGCTGGAGTGGCAGCTTTCTCCCAGGCAGAAGAGCTGGCAGAAGGCATTGTTTCTTTATTGAGCCCTCCTCAATCTGGCATGCAGATGCAGGTAGCTGCCATATCTGAGTCTCCATTAACCTGGCTAATACAGGTTGTCTTGTCCTGATGATATCCTGAGATCCCACCCCTCCCAACTTGTGGGCCCACCCAAGCCACTTCCAGTGGCTTTTCTATACAAATGGTCTGTCTTAATTCTTGCTATGAACTTTTCTAAAATCTCTCAAAGGTTCACAAAATCTAAACAAGCAGTATCTGGCCTTGGCATGCTCCATACTTCTTGCTGAGCAGCCTCAAGCCCAGCACTAACAGTCACTGGCCTCTGTCTGCAGCTCGGCCTCTCAAGACACATATAAGCCCAGTATGGGCGGCGGCCATCTGTGGATTGCTGGTGGCTATGCCAGGTGGCCCCAGGTCCTAGACTGTGTCTGAACTTGGCTTGTGACAGAGCCCCTTCTAGGAGGCCTCTGCATGCACACCTAGTGGCTGGCTTCAGTCTGAGCCATAGCACAATGTGGGGCCACATCCAAAGATGGCACACCCAAATGGCAGACTGGGCAGACTCTAGGGCCCTGCTAAAATCCTACTCTGTATGGTTAGCCACTGTACAACAGCTCCAACTCTCTAGTCACCAGAAAGTCCTTGAAACCAATCAGCTCAAGGGTCAATCCCTCCTATTGACATGCCAACAGCAACCAAGGCTCAGCTGTCACAGGAAGGCATGCACAACTCATACAAGAAACATACATGGAGCACCCAGCTCAAATGACTGGTGAGACTGCGCCACTGGGCCCCACAGGAAACCTACTTGTAAGGCCACTTTACAAAGACTGGGAGACACAACAGCCCTACCTCATACATAGAAACAAACACAAGGTGGCAGCCAAAATGAGATAAGGAAACATTCCAAATGAAAGAACAGAACAAAGCTCCAGAAAAAGAACTAAACAAAATGGAGACAAGCAATCTACCAGATGCAGTGTTCAAAATACTGGTTATAAGGATGCTCAGTGAACTTAGAGGAAGAGTAGATGAAATCAGTGAGAACTTTAACAAAGAGATGAGAATTTTAACAAAGAGAAACAATCGGAAATGAAGAATACAATAACTGAAATAAAGAATACATTAGAGGGACTCAAGAATAGATTAGATTAAGTAGAGGATCGAATCAGCAATTTAGAAGTTAAAGAAGTAGAAAACACCCAATTAGAACAACAATAAGAAAAAATAATCCAATAAAATGAGGATAGTTTAAGGGGCCTCTGGGACAACATCAAATGTACCAACATTTCATCATAGGGATACCAGAAGGAGAAGAGTCAGAGCAAGAAATTAGAAACCTATTTGAAGAAATAATGACAAAAAATGTTCCTAACCTGGTGAAAAAAAAAAATAGACATACAAGCCCAGGAAATTCAGAGTTCCAAACAAGATGAACCCAAAGAGCCCCATCACCAAGGCACATCATAGCTAAAATGCCAAAGGTTAAAGACAAAGAGAAATTCTTAAAAGCAGCAAGAGAAAAGCAGTTAGTTACCTATAAGGGAACTCCCACGAGACTGTTAGCTGATTTATCAACAGAAAATTTGCTGGCCAGAAAAATTAGCATGAATTATTCAAAGCTTTGAAAAGTAAGGACCTAAAACCAAGATTACTCTACCCAGTAAAGCTATCATTTAGAATTGAAGGGCAGATAAAGAGCTTCTCAGACAAGAAAAAGCTAAAGGAGCTCATCACCACCCAGCCAGTATACAGGAAATGTTAAAGGGACTTCTTTAAGAAACAGAAAAAAAAAGATAAAAATATGAATAATAAAATGGCAATAACTACATATTTATCAACAATTACTTTAAATGTAAATTTATTAAATGATCCAATCAAAAGGTAGGGTGGCTGAATTGATAAGAAAACAAGACCTTTGCATACACTGCCTACAAGAGACTCACTTCATATAGAAAGACACACAGACTGAAAGTAAAGGGATGGAAAAATGTTTCATAAAAATGGAAACAAACAAACAAAAAAGCTGGAGTAGCAATACTTATAACAGACAAAATAGACTTTAAAACAAAGTCCATAACAAGAGACAAAGAAGAACCCAATAATCTCACTTATGGGTAATTTTCTGAAGAAACCCAAAAAGCTACTTTGAAAGGACATGAGCATCCATATGTTCGTTGCAGCATTATTTACAATAGTCAAGATATGAAGGCTACCTGGGTGTCCATCAATGGATTAATAAATAAAAAAGAGGTGGTACATATATACAATGGAATATTATTCAACCATAAAAAGAATAAAATCTTGCTATCTGTAACAACATGGATGGACCTAGAGGTTATTGTGCTGAGTGGAGTAAGTCAGACAGAGAAAGACAAATGCTATATGGTTTCACTTACATGTGGAATCTAAAGAACAAAATAAACAAACAAAATAGAATCACACTGATAGATACAGAGAATATTTTGATGATTGCCAGATGGGAGGGATGTTGGGGGATGGATGAGAAAGGGGAAGGGATTTTCTTAATCCTTTCAAATTGGTAGTCACAAAATAATCATGGTGTTATAAAGTATAGCATAAGAAATATAGTCAATAATATTATAATAACTATGTATGATGTCAGATGGGTACTAGATTTATCAGGGTGATAATTTTATTAGTTATATAAATGTCTAATTACTATATTGTACACTTATGCTAATTATAATTTAAAAATTAAAAAAATTATTTTTAAAAAAAGGGTTCATACTGATTAGGATGGGTTCTAAATCCAATGAGTAGTGTCTTTATAAAAGAAAGGAGAGGGATATTCAGGCAGAAAGTCAACATAGACACATAGATACACAGCAGGATCAAGGCCATGTGATGATGAAGGCAGAGATTAAAGTGATGTAGCTACAAACTGTGAGACACAGAATTGCCAGCAACCACCAGAAGCTAGAGAGAGGAAAAGAAGAATATTTTCCTAGATTCTTCAGAGAGAATATGTTTCTATTGACACCTTGATTTCAGACTTCTAGCCTCCAGAACTGTGATGGAAATTTCTGTTGTTTTAAGCCACCCAGTTTGTGGTCAATTTTTACAGCACACAAAGGAAACTGACATATGAGATTAGTATGGCTGTGATTCTAAATCAAGATCAGAAAAATCAGAAAATTTTGTCAATCTCACTTATGATCCTAGACTTAGAAATCCTTTCTCTGAAGTACAGGAAATTGATCCCATTATGTATTTAAAATCTTCAAGAGCAAATGAAAATGAGGAAAAATTATATATATAAATAATTATTGCCTATCACAAAGACAGCTTGGGGGAGGAAAACTGCAATGGTTATCTTAACAAATGTGAAAAAATTATTCTTAAAAAAAATCTACATTTATTCCTGATTTTAAAAAAAGCAAATTTTTGTCAAAATAAGGCTAGAAATTTCTTAACCTCATAAATGATGTCTACCAAAAACTCTTGCAAACATAACATTTAAAGTAAAGCTTTAAAGACATTGTTAATAATACCAAGAACAAATCAAGAAATGTCTCACATCACTATTATTCAAAAACTGGATGGCATGAACCATGCAAGGTGTCTACAAAAGAAATAACTGACATAGAGTGAAAAATAATTATATTATTTGTAAACAATATGATTTTACAAGGAAATAAATTGTCTCTTACATTATCATCTCAGGAAATCTAAGAGTTCTACTTGTAATATTAATTAGAATATTAAGCAAGGTTACTGAATATAAGTTAAATGAACAAATGAACCATGGAAATAATATTTTTAAAGAATACTATTTATAGTAACCAGAAACGAAACCTTCCAGAGTTTCTTGGAATAAAGAAATGTCCACAGACATAAAAGAGAACTTAAGTATCAAGATAGATGCTAGACCTGCAGATAAGAAAGTACAATATTATAAAATGTAATAAATCTTTATACCCATTGACAAAACCATTTACTTTCAATTATAATCATCTGTTTTTTCACAGAAATCAAGAATTTATTTGAAATTGATATGAAAGTGCAAAAGAATAATTCTAAAAAAAAAACAAGACAAGCAAATTGTTCCTATTATATTTCATAATATTTGCAAAACTATATGAATTAAAATATCACGGTCAATAGTACAGAATTAGATATATAGTACAGTGGAACAAAATAGAATATCTTTAAACAGGAATAAACACTTCTGGGAGTTTGATATACGATAAAAGTGGCAATACAAAACATTAGGAAAAAGATATTACTCAATGTATGACTTTGAATCAGTTATCTCTCATCACACATACAATTAATATGCACTTGTATTAAACTTTGGATATATTAAAAATAATGTTACATGATTATATAGAATGTTCTTAGAATATGAGAAAAATAATTTCTTAGATATGATTGATGAGTCTGACCACATTAAGATTTAAAACACAATTAAGACCAAAAATTTAAAAACCTGTATGAACACAATTAAAAGACAAATAGTAGAGTAGAAGATATTTGTAACCACAAAACAGGTAATGATAAGATTCAGAATATGTAAATAAGTTCTAGAAATGAGGAGGAAAAGAGCAAATTAATACATCATTGAAGAGGGTTCATTTTTGGCCGATACATATATAAAACTATGATCTAACTGATTAATGATCAAAGAAATGCAAATTAAAACAATAAGTTATTTGGAACATCCAACAAGACACAAACATTGAATTTTTCATAGCAATTTTCTAGGAAGATTGGAAGAAATTAGACCTTGCATGCACTCCTAATAGTATTATATATTTTTAGAACTATTTTGGAAAATGCTTTTGCTAAATATAGAAAATATTTAAAATATATTTACCCAGAATTCTAATTCTAGGAAGACATTTTCATATGTGCACAGGAAACATGTACATGCATGTTAATGTCAGAATCAATATTAAAATATAAAACTATGTATATTTATATAATGGAATATCATATCAATTAAAATGAATGTATTATATATAAATAGACTGCATTTTTATGTATCAAAGGTAAAATTTTAAATCTCACTGTTGAGTGGGAAAAATAAAATTGAAGAACAATCCATACAATTTGTCATTTATTTAAATTTTAAACACTAATATTTTATAAATTTTACTTATATATCTTCATAGGAAAAATGTATCAAACATAGATTAAATAGATAATTCCCATTGATGAAAATGGTTTCTCCCAGTGAGAGAAAATATAATAAGATTGTCCTTGAAAGGATATAAGGAGAAAGTCAAGTTGAATTTCTATATAAATTCAAAAAGTATCCTCAAAATTCATATTTTATGTCCCATGTGTATGTTTTCATACTACATATTTTGCTTTTTATACTTGTTTTCTCTAATTTATTTTATTTTAATAATTTTTCCTACAAGCAACTCTTCATTTGAAATTCTGTGACACATTTATATTTGTTGTCATTTTTCTTTTAATTTAATTTTAATTTTCTCATCTATGAGTTTTTTTTCAATCTCCCTGAATATACATAGCTAATGTTATTAAATTCACTTTTCTGTTTTCTTTTATATTTTTAAATTTAAGGCTTTATTGAATTTCATCTTAAATATCAAGAGAAAAAAATAAAACCTGAGATAATTTTTAAATTAGTCACACACCAGGGCTTACATTCATAAACTTTGAGAAGCTTGAGTAGTTCCCTCTTATCCATGGTTTTGCTTTCCATGGTTTCAGTTACCTATGTCTATTGTGGAATGAAAATATTAAATGGAAAATTCACCTCATTTTATCTCATCACGTAGGCATTGCGTCATCTCACATCATCACAAGAAAAAGGATGAGTATAGTACAATAGATATTGAGAAAGAGAGAGAGACCACATTCACTTAACTTTCATTACAGTATATTGTTATAATTGTTCTATTTTATTATCAGTTATTGTTGTTAACCTCTTATTGTGCCTAATTTAAGAATTAAACTTTATCACTGGTATGTAAGTATAGGAAAAAACAGTATATATAGTTTGGTAATATCCTTGGTTTTAGGCAGCCACTGTTCATATCTGCATACTCTGCAGATATGGGGGGAATACTGTATATAAAAATTGATGACATGAGTGGCTCTTCCAATAAAAAATAAGATACTCAATTAAAAGTTATTCTTCATTAGTACATATGTACACAATAGATATCTCTACAGACTACTTTTTCAAAATCTTCATATAAATTAGGAAATTCCTTTATGTAGTCAGAGACATATAATCTCCCAAATTATATTCTATATACTAATTTACATTTTTATTTTTAGTAATCCTAGTTATATATTTTCTTTTTTATAAATTCTAAACTATATGTATATAATTTTTTTCCTGAATAGTTTTATTTGTTTGTTTGTTTGTCATTTCTTTTTTTCTTTTTCTTCTTTTTTAAATAAATTCAGTCCATTATCCTTAGGTCCAAATATTTGCAAGACATCTTATTTTGACTCACAACTTTGCTAACTGTAGTACAAAAGTAAAAACTACTTTTTTGGTGATTTAGAATATATTTCTAATGTGACTGGCTTTTAGTGTATTTTCAAAGTAGGATGTGATTAATTGATTAGATATACTATCAATAGAATAGAGATATTATTTAATCTTGGGCTCTGGCAAAATATCAAGTTAATCAATTAACTACTTGAGCCAAAATCATATACAACTACTAGTCTTTTGTTTTCATTATCAAAATTTCTTTAAAACCTTTGTGAAATCTCCTGTGTTTTGCAATGTAGACTTCTAGATTTTTCCCTGAAATTTCTCTGAAAGCATAAATGCGTTCTCTTGTCTTCTCTCCCTGTATTTTTTCTAGAATGTCTTTGAAAATCAAATCTGGAACATGATATCAGTACAGGCACTCTCTCAAAATAATTTTGCTTAATCTTTATCTTACTAATCCATATGCTTTCCACAATGCATCCATATTAAGCATGTCACATTTAAGCATGTGATATATAGATTTGTTTCTTTGAAGAAGATACCCTTTATTGTTTTATTCTAGTCACAAATACCATTACCCTACATTTTGATGATACCATAAAATTCTGCTCACCTTCTCATTTTAAAATTTACACTTTTTTATCATTCACAATATTCTTGGCCCCATCTTTTCTCTTTCCTACTCCTAAAAATGATTGTGATTCTTCAGTCATGTAGCCATTAAAGATTTTTTGATCTGAGTATATCTCACTTTTGTTCTCAAATATGTTTCTACTCTTCATACTACATAATCCTTATTTTACCAGGATCCCACTTTTTGGGTATACTGACCCATATTTTCCAATCTTATTTATATTATCTGATGTGCCATTTATGCTTTTCTCTTTCTAAAAACATCAACCAAAGAAGACATGAAAATATCACATGGGTTTCAAGTTCATTTGATCCATCAATGGGACTTCAAAGCTTAGCTCAGCATTTATTCCCAAACAAATCAACAAAATACTGGTTGTGTTCAATAAGTATGATGAGCTGCTAGCTCTTCAGCCTTGTATTTCTGATGTCTATTTTCTACATTACTGGGATATCTATCTTTCTAAAACTGAAGTTTATGCCATTGCTTGTAAAGACTTGCATGTGACCACAAAGCACTCCATATATCTATCTCATTTTGCTCTCATTTTATGCTTTAAATTTTTTCTTTACCAGTTTATCTACACTGCAAAGTACTTTTGAGAATATAAACTATGCCTTACCCTAATTTCTATATCCCTCACAATTAGAATATACTAATTAGTTTTAAAGTTCTGCGGTCCTTGAATATTGAATTAGTCTTGTTGAAATTTCAAGTATTGCTTTATATTGTTTGTAGGATGTATTCCTAAATGTGTTTCTAAAATACCATGCAAGAAATGAAATCAATGGCATCCAATTATAAGTCCTGGTCTTGGTCATAGTGAAATCATTTTATTTATATGATGGTATCACTAACAATAATCTCTCTATAGGGAATAGTAACATAGTTTATTTTGTCAACACCTCTTTTTCTGTAACTGGTACAGAACGTTGTTAAATAAAGAAATGAATGAATGAAGTTTCTTCTATTAGCAACTCTGTGATACAAAAAATGATTAAAATGATGTAAATCATTTCAAAGATTTCATGGTTCATGTATGCAATTAAAATATGGCATATAACCTACAACAAGGAACAGCAGAAGTAGAACGTGTTGGGATATTAAAGCTTACTTGGGAAAGGCCAGGAAATGCTCCATAAAGGAATGTTCAAGTGGTATCATTATTAGGAACTGCCCAGGCAGTCAAGAAAGAGCAGATAGTTTATGCAGACCAAACAGCGTATACAATGGGATAAAAGGAAGAGGCATTGGAACATAGTTCTTGTTCTGAATCACTAGAACTAGGCAGCAGTTTTGAAATAGGGGAGACTAGGTTCCACAAATGATAATGGGTCAGGTCATAAAGAAACTAAAGAGTTTTAATATTACTTCAGATAGATGAGAAGCTATGAACATGTTCCAAGAATGAGGTAGCATTATTAGGTTTGCATTTTAGAAGATAACTCAAGAGAAGTACACATGGTAGAATGGAGATGGGAGAGGTTGAATGCAGATTGCTCAGGACAGAAATGATGAAATCTTAAACAAAAAAGGGCCAAAGAAGCCAGAAGACAAAGTTATGAGAACCGTTGATAGGTAAATGTAAGAAGACACAGAGAAAAACACAAATATTGTGACGTGTTTTATCTGTAAACATGTAAGTGGTCAATTTTACTAATTACTTAAAAAATAAAAATTAGACAAAAATAAGATTAAATTTAATTCTTTTTATTCTTTCTCAATGTGACATTTATATTAAAGCATAGACAATCTATGTTTTTGACTCCTTATAACCTTATTTGTCCTCATATGTTATTATTTCTTACTAAAGTCAGCCTCTATCTACTTCACATAACTATAAAGTGACTGTTACAAGAAATTAGTTCACTTATTTAGAAGTCAGATTTTCAGCCATTGACAAGAACCAAGAAGCAATACATGCCTTTAGGAATTTTAAGAGCCAAGGAAGAGACACATAGGGATTGGGAGTGATGATAAAATCTGTGGGTCCGGTGATAGGTTAATGTCTGTGTCCTATGTGCTTGCACAGCTAAAGAGGTGGCATAATCTCACACTCTCCTAGTGAATGAACAACCGGTGATGTCTGATGGCCAAGGTCTTATCCTTGCTGAGATGTAAGAGGTCTAATTACTGACTCTATTCTCTTCCCCTCCCAAATTTGACACCAAATAAAATAACAACCAGAGATGGAGATTAAAATAACATAAATTTGTGGCCATATGTCCTGAATCTTATTCTCTCAGTCTCAGATAAATCTAGATAACTAAACCTTTTGTTGACCTTGAGTATACCCAAATAAACTTACCACTCAGAATGGAGAAGTTGACATAGTGAGGACAAGATAATCCAAAAGAATGAAATCAGAAGACATTGAATAGTACACAATCAGTTCCTTCTCCAAACGCTTCTTCATTAGGAAGAAATGAGTAAGATGAGAAAGATGGGAAGAAATAATCATGTTTGAAAATTTGAGGAGTAGAAGATATGTGGGCCCCTTTATATTCAATTGTTTTCATTAGGAGTTGCAGCCCTAGTCCCCCCAGAGGAATTCAGATACTCCAAAGGGCAACTTAACAGTTGTCATTTGACTAAAGAATGCTATTGGCATTTGTTTTCTAAAACAGGCAGTGTAAGCTGACAAAATGAAAACCTGTCATTGACCAAATACTAAGTGTACCTCTAATGAGAAATACTGTTGGAATCTAACTCTGTAAAGGCCCTTTGGGCTTTATTAAAGATCACAAATGTTTTGGTTATTTTTTTCACAAAATATTACATATATAACATCAAAAATTTTCCTGTACTTGGTGATGTTTCAACTTTCTTCTGTGAACTAGATGTATTATTGGAGATATTAAAGAAACTTATAATCTATTTATTTAGAATATTGTCTATATTGTTTATCTATAATTAGAGTCATTTCAGGCACATGTAAGATGATTCAGAAATGTGCTTCTGAGAGGTGGAAGTTTTAAATATGAGATGAATAGAGCATTAAATGAAATCTAAAAGAATGAAAAGGATATAAATTCCAAAACTGAATATGATTATGGTGGACTCGTATAGTCATTTTTTAATATTGAATCAGAGTATTTGGAATTCTCTGTGATCAGTTCTACTATCCAAACAAGTAAAATAAGGTTGTGCTGAATATATCTATTATTGAACCTGTATCAAACAGAGATAATTAGCTGTTTTGAAAATAATAATAGCTTTAAAATCATCTTAAGAATTAATCTCTTCTAATGGGTACAGCTAAATAGATAGCTGAATTAATTTTTCTTTTCTATTACTCCTATTCCATTAAGCTTTCTACTGCATTTGAGTACTTCTTTTTTTCTTTGTCTGTAAACTGATTCTATTTTAAATGGTTTCTGAGGTTGGAGAAGAATTCTCTGCTCTCTACTCAAATTTTTAAAATCTATCCTACTCTTGTGTTTCATGGTTCTATTAATATTGCCTTCGGAACTAGAATTTAAGGTCATTTTTAGGTGATTTGAAATTAAAATGCTTACTAAAGTTTAAAATTTAGACAGAGAATGAACATGTTTGGGGAATCAGGAATTGTTTTTAATTTGATAGATATATAGAGACAGACAACTGTGAAATATCTTGAGCATATCACTTAAAGAGGGTAACAGTTAAGAAAACACCTTCACAGGTTAATGAGAAAGTTTCACCAGTCAAATGAAAGCTGCTTATCAAAAGCATCAACTATAAAAGGAGAAAAGTAATTAAAAGGCATAAAAAGGAAAGCTATAAAATTAACTAAGTAAATATTATATATAAAGTTAAAAATCTAATGAAGTCAGAAATAAATTATATAAATATATAATAAAAATTTAGTTATCTAGAAAAGGATACAAAAATTTTTATAATCTTACATATTTTATCTTCATTTTACTATATAATTTCAATATCATACTAAAGAATATGGCAAAATAATAATTATGAAAGTAAAAATTAGTTTTATAATTGTATTATATATATTATTATGTGTAGTATAATATGTATATATGACATATATGTCATATCATTAAATTTACCAGATAATATAGGAAAATTGATGTCCAAAATAATAGATATTTTAATGAAATGTACCTAGAAATAGCAATGTTAAAGGAATAAAACTCCTTTGTGATTTCCACTATTTAAAGACTTCTGGTTTTACTATTACCATTTTAAGTTACAGTTCATCAGATTTGGTGAATTAATTGGGCAAGGTAAACATTTTTAGCTTCAAAACTATTCTGTGGATAAAGCAAGCCCCACATTTATGTATATGTAAAATATGTATACACATATTTTTTTAAGTATAGAAATTAGAGATGATGGCATCAAAAGTGCTCATCAATATAATTTTCCTAAATGATATCAAATGCCTGACCAAGAAATATAATCAGATATCTGCAGTTTCTGCCCACTCTCTCTTCTGTTGATCTGCTATGGGATTTTGTGCCCTAGAGAGTATAAGCAGCAATTCGATTATCCTGCTCCAGTGTTTACATTTGTTAGTGCATTAAGCAACATATTTGTAGAATATTTCAGACTCATTTTTACTTCTGTATCTATTCTGAGATCATTAGTAGAAATGACTTAGTATTAACACTTCTAAAATCACAATAGTTACTCATAATCTATATAGTTTTTATACTGAAAGATAAAAGAAGATGAAAAAGATAATTTCATGTGTTTCTATGACCAGAAAATTAACAAGTAAAACAGCACCATTTTTTAAATAAAAATATACCCTGTTTTAGTAATTTAATCTTCTGTGATACAACAAAAAGCCTGAGAGACTAAAGTAGCCAAAATAAACTTAATCTATCTAGATGTGTTTATTTTGACTTTCAAAAGTTGGACACCCCTGATAAATACACTCCTCAGTTAAATATCATTGAAGCAGTCACTGACAGGCAAGCTCAGCTGATATGTTGGGACAACTACACCATCTGGATGTTCTTAAGTTAGTTTCTACCATCTTTCTCAGTGGGAATGTTTGACTAGGTCTCTTTTTACTTATGTAAGAGATTTAGAATACTCTTTATATATTCAGATTTTCTATATCTTCACACCTGGGAAGGGACCTTTTTCATCATGTTACATTCAAAGATGTCTATTTATTCCACAATCACAGACAGTTATTTTATACTTATTGTATAAGTCCACAGCCCTACCATGGTTTTGAGGCTGCCAAAATCCGTTCTATATTTCTAGTAAAATCAGTGTAATCCAAAGTGCCTAGTTACCTACCATCTTTGCTATATATAGCTCATTTTCTAAGAGAATATCGAAAACCATTTTGGGGATATCAGTGTTTATGCACTGTGAACACTAGAATTTCTGTTAAAGAACTCCATGATATTCAGAAAGATTCTTAGGTTTAACATGTGAACATACTTTAATTATATTAAATGTCTCTAGCTGTTGCTTTGCCACAGGGCTTGAAAGGAGTTTGCTAGGCTAGACAAGAGAATCCGCTGAGACTAGGGCTATTCCAAGACCATTTGCTAACTGTTTATTACCGGCCCACACTAGATAGGTATAGGAAAAGTTACAGCAATATTTGACATATAATTAAATAGGTTTCAGAGCAGTTTAGCTGTTGTAAAACTTAAATGATGAATTACATGAGGTGCACATTAATAATGATAGGCAATAAGAATATATATCTACTACCAATTAAACAGAAAAATGAAATACTGTTCTTTCTCACAAATGCTTTAAGAATCACTGTCTGTGATTATAGTGGCTCAATTTAGGGACGCCACACATTATTTTGTGCTTAAATATTTTAATTCTATTTCCATATAAAAAATTAAAAATAAAAATTGTGTTAGAAGTTGGGTGAAAAGGGTAATTCAAATCTAAATACGCTGTGCAAAATACAGATAAAAATGCTTTGCCTTAATAGGCATTTTTGATGAATTCTTAATATTTTGTTAAGGACTAATATAACAAATATTAAGTTTTGTTGAATCTTTATAGATCATTCAAAATAGAGTGCATTCTTTGTTTCATCTTGCTTGTATATGAAACTTATTAAAGATGAGATATGAATGAAACATAAATACCATATTTTTTTATTATGGATGACCTGAAGCTAAGCATATGTTACTTATTCTCTACAATCGTTATCTCAATCACTGTGCCAAAATTTTTCATAACATTCAACTTCAATCATTTAAAGAGAGATAATAACGGGTTCTAAATGTTTGGTACTTTAATAATAACAAAGCACTTTTACATAAGTTATTCCATGTGATCCTCACAAAAATTTTGAAATACAAGAAAGTATTTCTTTCCATTTTACTCTGTCTACCTCTTCTATCCTCCACCACCCCCTACCCTCTGGTAACCATTAGTCCATTGTCCATGTTCCTGAATCTCAGTTTGCCCTGTTAATTTGTTGCTTTTAGGTTTATATCCCACATATAAGTGATATCATGTGATTTTCAACTTTTTCAAATTTTATTAACCAATGTTACCCCAATAAACTTAAAAAAAAAGAAGTTAACATATACACAACACTCCATCAAACTATATCAGAACACATATGTTTTTCAAGTCTTTATGGAATAGTCACCAAGACTGAGACTATCCTGGGCCAAAAAATAAACCTCGAGAAATTTAAAGAATTGAAATCATTCAGGGTATATTCTCTGATCATAATTGAATGAAACTAGAAATTAATAGCAGAGAAGCCACAAGCAATCTACAAGTACTTGGAAATTAAACAATACATAGGTCAAAGGTGATGTCTCATATAATTTATATTAAATTATAAAATATATGGAACTAAATGAAATAAAAATACAATATACCAAAATATATGAGAGCCAGCTAAAGCAGTACAGAGAGGAAAATATACAGCACTAAAGATTTATCTTTAAAAATAGGAAAAATCTCATTTTAATAATCTACATTTCTACCTCAAGGAACTAAAAGAGAAAATAAACCCAAAGTGAACAGAAAATAATACAGATAAAAACAGAAATCAATTACATTACATAACATTCCATTTATATAACATTCTTGAAATGACTGCAAGTAATTGAGAAAAAAAATTATTCAAACAAAATGCTGATTATTTCAAAAATATCTATAAAATTAATGAAGCTAGAATGGCAAAAAAAACCCCAGAAGATGTAGACTACCAATAATAAGAATGAAATGGGATATCATCATAGATTTTGAAGCCATTAAAAAATAATAAGATAGTGATACAAACAACTTTATGCTCATAAATATGACAACTTAAAAGAAATAAAATGATTCCTCAAAAACCACAAATTACTAAAACTCAACCAAGATATAATAGACAACCTAAATAGTTCTACAGCCCTTCAAGACATTTAATTTGTAATCAAAACTCCTG
Source organism: Pteropus alecto (assembly GCF_000325575.1). Classification (NCBI taxonomy): domain Eukaryota; kingdom Metazoa; phylum Chordata; class Mammalia; order Chiroptera; family Pteropodidae; genus Pteropus; species Pteropus alecto. The sequence continues at coordinate 1,832,253 of NW_006436298.1, forward strand.
AAAAACAAATATCCAAGCTCATATGATTTCTCTGAATAATTCTGCCCAACATTTAAAGTAGAATTAAAACCAATTTTATATAATGTTTTCTAAAAACAGGAGAGAGGAAATATTTATGAACTCATTTTATGAGACTAATAGTACCTTGATACTCAAACCAGAAAAAAAAAAAAAGAAAAGAAAAGAAAAAACTATCTTATGAACTAGGATACAAAAATCATCAACAAAATATAGTTACCAAATCCAGAGAAGAATAAAAAGAATTCTACAGCATAACCAGTGGTACTTATTCTTGGTATGCAAGAATAGTTCAACATATTAAAAAATCAATCATTATAATCTAACCTATCAACAAGATAATAGAAAAACTCATATTTTCTATGAGTTAGTAAAGTAAAAGCATTTGACAAAATCCAATATACATCCAATGTAAAAAAATCTCATAAATAGAAACAGAGGGGAACTTTCTTGATTTGATTTTAAAAAAGCACCTACAAAAAACGTTACAGCTGACATCATATTTATTTAATGGTGAATTATTTCCCACTAAAATTGGGAACAAAGCAAGAATGTCCAGTATCATCCTTCTTATTCCACATAATACTGGAAATTTTAACCAAAATAATAAAGGAAAAAAATAAATAAAATGCATACAGATTGTAAAAGAAGAAATAAATAAATTAGACTTGCAGGTGAGATAAATTGTCTATGCAAAAATTCTCAAGATATCTACAAAATAGTTCCTAGATATAGTAAGAGAATTAAGCAAACTGACAGGATCCGAATGTAATGTTAGGCTAAGCGATAAAGCTAGTATCAAAAGGTTACATTCTTCAAGATTCCACTCATATAACATTTTTGAAATGACCAAATTTTAGACATGGAGAGGAGATAGTAGTTGCCAGGGGTTTATTGGGATAGGGGGTCTAGGAAGGTGGCAATGGCCATAAAAGTATAGTAAGAAAGATCCATGTAATAGAACTTTTCTTCACCTTGACTATGGTTGTGGTCATACAAATCTACAAATGTGATAAAGTTATGCAGAACTAAGAATACATCCCCCACACATGAATAAGTATATGTAAATCTGCTATAATCTTCATAAGGTTGATGGGGTGTACCAATATCAATGCTCTGGCAAGATGTTAAAATTGGGGAATGGCTATATCTGGTTACTTCGTATCACTTTTACAAGTGCAAGCAAATCTAAAATTACAACAAAATTAAAAGTTAAAATGTAAAAGAAATGGTTTTGTCAACTTTTGCACAGTTGCTGAAGGGTAGAGGAAACAACAGAAGCCATGTTTTATCACTTCTACCTTGGGACTCCTTTCCCTTCACAAAGACAAGAAATCAAGGTAAATTATGATATAAAGTTAAAGACATTCTTATTATTCCTAATTACATGCCTGAACTGATGTTATTTTTATGAATTCCTCTAAATAAATGAAAAAGACATAAATCATATTAAGAAAGTACAATAGTCAAGGAAACAAAGGCATAGTGAAGCTACAGGAGAAAGTTGAACCAGCGAGTATTCTGGACCGTGCATAAATATCAGAATGTGGAAGCATAACAATGAACACTATGCATAGAATTACTGTACTGCTGACTAGTTGTATTTTTTCTTTTTTGGATGACATAAAACTATCAACATATTTAATTATTTATAATTATGTTTGATTTGAAAATGGGAAGAGAGAAAATTATCTATGTTGTCTGGGTATATTCATTTCCTATTGCTGCTGTAACGAATTACCACAAACTTAGTGGGTTCAACAACACAAATTTATTATCTCTCACTTCTGGTGGTTGGAAATGGATCCTCCTGGCTAGAATGAAGACGCCGGCAGGGCCGTGTTCCTTCTAGATGCTGTAGGAAATAATCCATTCCTTGTATTTTCTAGTTTATAAACGTTGTCTGCATTCCTGAGCTCATGGCCTCCTCCAGAAATGGCATCACTATGACCTTTACTTCTGTCATCGCACCTCCTTTTTTGACTCTCATGCTTCTGATTCTCTTTTATAAGGACCCTTGTAATTACCAGTTAACCCAGGGGAATCTCAAGGTTCTTAATTTAATCACATCTACATCGTCTCTTTTGCCACTTAAAGTAACATATTCACAGGTTTCTGGGGTTAGCATGGTGATATCTCTGAGGAGCCAATTTTGTCTACCACATGGGCAAATTAATACTCAATAAAATCTCACATTTTAATATAAAAATAAAGGCAAATCACTGAGTCAATTCAATGAAATATTTCATACCTTGAAAGTGCATCTTCATAATTCTTCCAGAATTTGGTATTATGACCCACTCCATACAGAGGTCTCTATTATAGAGCATATGAATCTGAAATGACAGGCAATTATTCAAGTAAAAAATAAAATAAAATAACAAAACAAAATAAAATAAAATAATTTTGATTTAATTGTATCCTTTTGAAGAGGATATAGTGACAAGAACTTTCATATGTTGGATAATCAGAAGGAATTCTCATAATGTGAAACATTTGCAATTAATTCTTATTTTTGAGAAAATAAAGTGCAAAACTGTGCATTATCTAGCATAAATAAACATACACAGATTAATATCCTTGCATAATAGTTCATACAGGATAATTTCTCATTTTGAATGCAATATTGCAAAACATGTTTAATAATTGAATAATAAAATATTTCTAACCTTAATGATGAATGTGGTATCTACAATCATTAAAATTCAAACTTTTATAAATGATTCATAATTCTAATGATAATTGTTGAATTTCATCCACTCTATGCCTCAAATAAAAAGAAACCATGGATCTTCCATGACAAATTGTTCCACCATATTCCTATGCATCAAATTTCTAAAAACAACTGATTGTTAACTCTCCTCTGATAATGTGGGTAAAATTAATGATTTATGGAATATGAGCTTTGCTTCTTCATTTCATTGATAATTAATAATGGAAAAAAAAAAGTCCCAGAGGTGCCAACATCCGTGGTCTTAGAATATCTGCATAACTAAAGGTTGTTTTATATGTAAATTCCATCTATTTGTAAGGCTTAGGAACTGCAAGTCATTTGCTATTCATTCTACATCTTTAAGCCCTCAACTAAAGTACTGCAAAATATTTAGTTAGTGAGGCTCATACTGTTATGAACTTCTGTTTGTAATCCTATTTGAAGTCAGGGAATTTCCTAAAGGAAACTAAGTTTTGATCTATATGTCTAAAAAAATTTTTTTGATAGTTTGTTCATGTATTGAATATTTTTATTAGAAAAATGATGATAAAGGATTTGGTCCTATTTTAGTGTTTTGAGCCACACAGCCAATTCAGTTAAAATTTTGTATAAAATGATACATATTTGCACAAGAAAGTATTGAATATAAATAAGGGACCTCAAATGATATATAGGCATTTAAGTTTAAATGACAATTGGAGAAATGCTCAAATTATTCATTTTGGACTGACTTTTCTTTCCCATTTATTTCTTACAAGGTAGTAATGAAATTAGTGGTGATATATTTTGTACTGAGGCTCTAGCCCTCAGATAAATAAATAAACATATATCTTTAGTAAAAAACATTGAGATTCATCCTTGGGCCATGGAATTGAAATGTATCTTATTTCCTCAAGTCAATTCATGATGCTTAGAGGTTTTACCACTTTGTATTTTTAGGAAAATTGAGAATTAAAAGGTTGTACAGTTGGTACCAGATAATGGTTGTGGCTTTGTGTTTTAGAATGTTAACAAATAAATAAATAAATAATCTCACATCCATAAATATTTTAAATGGATGAGTCCATACACTACACACACAAAAAGCACTAGCTTGCTAGAGTAAGTGAGGAAACGCATAAAGTAAACCCACCACAAGTTAAAACAATTCACTTTCTAAAATACTTACTTACAAATATTTGTACCAAGGGAAAATGTCCCACTTGCCGGAAAGTAAGCAGCTCTTTTGGGAAACCTACAACAGCAGTTAGGGTGTCCATCCCTGAATTGCTATTCATTTAGCGTTTACTTTTGGCAAACATTTTTAATCTTTAAGTTAGTATTACTAACGATTGATTAAATTGACTCTCTCTGGAGGAAATATTTTACACTACTCAAAAAATAATGTAAATTGTGCCTATTCTTTATGTTTCTTTTTATAAAGTATGCTCTCCAGCAAGGTAGCTACTATCCATTTCATTTGGGATTTTAACCTTGGGGTATTGATAGAATGGAGATAATAAAGCATAGTAAATTCAGCATAGCTGAGGATGTAGTAAAGGATTTTTTAATGAAAGCGATACCAATGTTTTGAGGGGAGAAGGGACGACATCGTTTTATAATTTTGTATAAGCACAACCTCTATAGCTTTTGTATAAGGGTAATGATGCCGTCATTATCTAAACCCAGCAGAAGAGAGAAACATTTTTCTTGTGGTCTAGCAACTAAAGATTGCATCGAACTTTTACTCTAACAGTAAATGTTGGCTTTCTTTCTTTCCAACCAACCTCCTCTTCCTCCTCCTCCTTCATCTTCTTTATGAAGAGATTCTCTTTCTTTTCAATATTACTAATATCTTTACTTCTAAAGGTCTGACTAAATATGGTTGATAGGCCCTGTTTGTAAATACTATTGCAGTGAGTCAAATAAATATAGGTAGGAGGATGAAAAAATTATACATAAAGAAAGAAAATAAACTGTAATATTTAAAAGCTACTTCGAATACTTTGCAGAATGCCCATGTAAAACACACATATTACAAGAGCAATCACTATACAGTCTTTCCGGGAAATTATTGGTACATTAAAGTTATGATGCTATACATATAATTGTTCTTTAAAATTTCCTGACAATTTCTATTTGTATTATCTGTGCAAAATAAAATTTTTATAATATATGAACAAATTGCAGAATTAGATAAGAATAAATTTATTATTGTCAGCTTAGTAAGTGTACGATTACAAACATCTATTGAATAATATACATATTGGAAAGAGACATCATTATACTGGAGGAAATTATTTCACATTATTAGATGTATATAGACAACTGCATCATTTAACACATGTAATAATTCACTGCAACTCTCATAAGAAGAGTGCTATATTGATTATCTAAAACTTTGTTCAAATACCTAATCATACCTACCAAATTTTTCAGATTTGTAGAAGAAAATCTTCTACTAGTTTTGTCCAGTGAAAGTTAAGAAAAAGAAGAATCACTTCACATCTCTTAATCATGAAAGAGATTCTCTGAAGACCAAACATGAGAAAAGCAAAATGCGTCTAAAAAATTTGCTTAGGCATTAAAATCATATTAAGAATAAAACCAGTTTTCTCTTTAGAAAACTAAATAGCACACTTACACATTTAAGACAAAAAAAAAAAATGTGATTGATCATCACATTATCTACCAGACTCTTTTTATAATTTGAAATTCCATGCTTCACAAAAGTAACCATTTAAATGCTACTTAAAAATAAAATAGAGTTTCCTTAAATCTATAAATGCAGTGTTTGCTATGAATAAATGGCATCAATATAAATGTATAAATGTCATGCTCTTAGACAGATATAGTTGATAGATAAATGGATAGACATACATACATATCTGTATTTTCTTTCTATACATATTAAAATTACAACTTTGTTTTCAGGGAATTCAAAAAGAATAATAGGATTTATTTTCTTTTGAAAAGATGGGAGATAAGTATCCTTCCTCTACATAAATTCATATTCAATGTAGTTAAGACTCTCTTTCTATTTCTCCAGTGTATTAGACTTTTTTTTTTTTCTCCATGACCACATGTATATTCAGCTCAAAGAAAGATTTAATAAGTTATAGCTATTCTTAGTTGTTTTTATATCCTTTACGGGAGTGGACATCTGATGTTGTAAGTTTGTTTCATCTGAATTCTTTCACGGAAAAAAAGAAAAAAGAAGAAAAGAAAAGGAGTAGGAGGAGAAAAGGTAAAAAGGAGTAAAGAAAAAATGCATAGTAAGTTATCCTCCCTGCCCTACGAAATGGGACAAATCATTGTATTTTTTCCACGACTTCAGTTCGTATCACCTTACATATAATGTAAATTGTTCCTTCCTCTGGAGAACAGAACAGAAAGTAAACGTAATGGTTATCACTGCCCTTTTGAAGACACATTACATGGAGGAAGTCAATCTATTCTAAAATATTTTCCTGATCTAGTTTCCAAGACACCAGAAATCTCAGAGAGTGTTTGACAATTAAGGGTAATTTTAAAATCAGACAAAAATTTTAGTGGCATGTTTTGTCATTATTCATTTTGAGATAAAGGCCTGTATAGCATGGCAACACTGTGTTGTTGCCTTATAATCAGCTAAATAAATAAAAAAGCTGCACGATATGGAAAATGGAAGTACTCCAAAGAAAATTTAACCTATTTATGGCAGTCACTCAGGCAGTCACATACTTAAATAAGTATGTAAACTCATATTATATAATATCCGTATGAAATAGAGTGAAACAAGCATATTTCTTATATTTTTAGATTAGAATGGGAATTGAAATACGTATCTTCTTACTTCTACTTTAAATCTTATTTTTTTAGAAGTCGTAGAGCATATAAGTTACAGTTGGCATATTCCATACTTCATGGTGCTGAGTAAGTCTTTAAAACGCCAGCTGCCTGGAGGATTGCTGACATGGAATCATGCATCTGCCCTGTTGCATGTGCTGCCCAGAACTGATGTGATTGCCGGAGTCAAATTTTCTGATAATCGCTTTTTAAAAATCACTGCAAAGTTGGGATTCTTTAAAAATCACAAATGATCTAGAAGAAGAGAATCGTGAGAAAATAACCAGAGAAATAACTGCTTCCCTATGAGTCTGGTAGCCTTGTTTTGAAGACAGTTGCTAAGAGAATTTTTTAAATTATTTTGAGCAATGGAATTACTATTAAAGTAAATATATGAACTCTGAAAGTGAATAGTTCAAATAACAATTTGGTAGCTTCCTTATTGTTAATTTATAAGTAGGCCACATTATTTTTATTTATATTACACATTTGACAAAGCAACCACTTGTCAGCATTCTGAGCAAGTTTCCACAATGGTACTCCTAAGAACCCAAGGGATTATTGACATTTGATGAAAAGTACATTGAAAAACTAGGAAATTAGAGAAAAAGGAACTAAACATTTGTTTGATTATACTGAAGAATATGAAAATGAATTATTTTAGGAAGATTATTAATATAAAAGCATGTGGTCTATTATATATGTGGTGTATTACATATGATGGTTACAAAAAATTGTACGTGTGTACTGTATTTGATAGGTTGATGACAATTTATCATACATATCCCCTCATTTTTGAAAAAATTGCATACCTTAATGATTTTGTTATAACTCTCCAAACTGTTTTTTTAAACTTTATTATTTTCCTGAAACATAATTTCTTAAAATAGTATATAGTGAATAACCAAAATAACCTCTTAGGAGTAAAAAGATAAAGCCTGTGTTTATTGGATAAGAGAAAAAAATTTTATGTGAAATGTTACATAGCAAGTATGTGATACTGTGAACTGTAAGAGCCATGCAAAAATAATATTTTGTTTTTTAGTCATCGGAAGACCTTACCAGAGCAACATGTTAGTGAAAGAAAGAGTCAATTTATGCTTACAGCTGTATACTCTCATTTATTCACCATGTTCTGTGTTTGCTCTGTGAACATCTGGAACAAAAATGAGAAAGCATTTTCAAATAAAACAATAAACATTGGAGCAGAAATCAGAGAGCTTTTGAATGAAAACAAAATATTTCATTGGAAATGTAGTTTCAAGCAATCCTATGGTATTCAGACACTCATGTTAATATGTCTCTTTAGATTTAGATGACATTTAACATAAATATTAATGACAATTTCATTAAAATCTGATTTTCTACACAAGCGGATTATCTTTTTACTCACTTTTGCAGTGTGAAACTGACATCTCCTGTTGAATATGCATAGCATCATTCAATATTGCATAGTTTATTATATGCATAGAAAAACAAACATTTTTCAAATTATAGATATTTGCAAGCAGGGAGAATAGAACAGACCCACATTTGATATCATGAGTATCAATGTGTTCAGGAAATTCTGAAAGATACTGTCATAAGTAAAAGTGTCAGAATAGATGGGAAGTCAGATACTTTTGCAGGTAGGCATACACAGATCACATTTTTAGGAAAAAAAACTTATGATTTCCTTTTGCATTATATGAACTAATCCACACTAATGTTCAATACTCCAAAGAAATGTCTTCACCATATAAAGATTAGTCATATAGGAGGAAATCTGATTGTGTCATTTTAGTGACCGTACTTCAGTCAGTATAATAGTCTTACTGTAAATGATGCCTTTACAGAAAACATATAAATACGATGGTTCCCAGCATTATGATATCATAGCACCTATAAATACAAGGGGAAGAGAAATACATCCTTTTAAATTGAGAGTTTATAGTTCTCTTGTGGATAACTTCCAGCTGAAGATGAGCATCTATATTTCTTCTTTGACAGAATAAATTTGAAGTCCATGATTCTTATCATGTATTATAGAAAGGTCCAGATACCCTAATCCATATGGTACACTGTTGATGAGCTATCTAACCTAATTTTGATACCCCAGGGAAACTTCCAAACTATTGTTTGTAAATGCAAGTGATACTAACAAGATAATAAACCTGACCCAGTTATCTTACTGGGTGATTATTGCCATTCAAATATACAATGTTCTTTTACTTACTCATTCATAGTTATAAACAAGAATTGAAATCAAAGTTTGTCTCCAGGGTAAAGAGAGAAAATAATGGGGCCTGAAAATGTGGCTACCACTGGTGGATTTTTTCCTTTTTTTTTTACCTACTTTAGAAGCCACACTGTTCTTCATTACAGGTATATCATTTAAAGCAAATTCATGGGGTATACACAGCCATTTTCTCTATATTCTATCAGGCACCAACATTTTTTGAGTTCTCCATCTCCCCAGCTGATAATTTACTCTTTATGAGAACCATTTCTGGTTTTGAAATGTCACATTAATAAACTGATGGTATCTTTAAAATGTCAAGCAGCTAAATATCATGATTTTTGCTGTATACTACATATCACTCTTTTGCATTATGAGTGTATAGTGGTTATTGACTAACCATATGAAAGACCATTTCCACAATAACGTGTTCCAGTTCATGAGTGATCTATATATACTCTGCTATTGTAAATATGCCCTTCTGTCTCTCAGTTCTGTTGGCAATTGGCAATATAAAATAGTTGATGGCACATATCACTAGTTAATATTGTTTTACAGAAATAACTCTTATTCTTAGACTAATGGTAAAAATATAAGTGGAGATTTTTGAATGTTATAGGATAAAGGTAGACTTGAATCCAGTTCACAGGATTATGATGGACTTTAACATGTGTATGTGTTTGTGTGATAGAGAGACACCCAGCTGCTCAATATCTCATGCATAGCCATATGGTACTATTATCCAGTTTTAATTTAACTCTGTTCATTTTCTTTGTTTTTAAATTGTTCTCTTTCCATTGTGTTTTGTTATAGAAATTAACACTTTAAAAACAAGCAAGGGTATTTTACAGTCTTCTATTGCAAGGCTTTTCCCTGAGTTTTAATGAAAAATAGTGTTTAGACAGGGATGTTGGAAGAAAAAATATATATTGGCTTGCATTTTAGAGTTTTTGACTTGTGTGTTTGTGCCTATTATGATGATAAACCAGAAATATCAATTCCTCAAACATACAGTTTCGGAAGAGGCCAAAATACCAATTCCTCCAAAGACATGAGAGATAATTCCTTTTTTTTCATTTGGTTACTTGTTTATTTCTATCTTAAGAATTTTTTTGGTCTACTATTTAGTTATATAGTGGTACAATTTGTATAGGAAAAGCAGAATTAAATGCTTGATTCTTTTCCCATTAATTATTAGTTTTTGAAACACTAAGTTGTTTCCTCTCACTCTGTAATTATAGCAAATTAGATTTTTTTGTCCTATTATGACTTAACTAATTTAAACATATATATACACACATATGTATATATATATGTATGTATATATATATAAAATCAGTTACAGTTATTTTTCTTATTGATGCTAAAATGTGTCCCATTTTTGGCCTATGGTACTTTTTCTAGTTGGCTACTGAGCCCTTTTGACGTGATCAGAATTAACTTAATAGTTCTTTACTATCTTTACTTTGATAGTTTTTGATATTCCAAGTTTACACTATACGTTAATGTTCCAGAGTTGGAAATAAGCATGTCTCTAATGAGTCCTAGTTTAGTAGGAAATGTGTGGTAGTTAATGACTTCCAAACACCTATTGGTGGTCCAAATTAGAACCTTAGACTTATAGTACTATATTAAAAAAAAAATTATATTGATACATGTCATATATATGTGCAAAAGTGAATTGATCTTCTTATCCTCATGAATTATAACTATAATAACACAAAAAGTTATTTCTTATCTGAGTTCCCAATACTAAGACTCAGTCACTCATTCCAAAGACTTTGGAATTATTCTGAATAATCTTCTTTTTCGTATTCAGTACTCAATTACATTTAATTTCATTTCCAAAATGTTCATAATTCTACCATTACCATTTCACTTATTCTATCATCTTATCAACCTATTATTTGTATCATTTCTATAGTTTTTGTCCTCCCCTTGTATATAGAATATACAGAACATTGTTTGCTATGTTAAGGAGTGTGGGCTTTTTCATACAGGAAGCAAAGATGTTCTTGAGTGCCATCCAGCCTCTAATGTACCCCATTTGTAAATTCACTCCCACCTTATAGCCAGACTATTCAATCTAAAATATAGATGTGGCAATCACTTATCATAGACTCCTCATTATAAAAGAATGATACTCAAGTTCTGTAGAATCTCTCTCTACACCTTTCTTGATTCCTTGTGTCCTCAAAATGGCAACTGGGGAGACACTTTTTGTTCCCTTTCAGGCACAAATTAAGGCATTTTTGACATTTCTGCTCCAAGAATGTCTCCTGAGTAATAAGATTCTCCTTAGTCTATGTGTCAGTACAGCCTGGAAGTGTGGGAAGTTAATGCCCTCAGAACCGGTCTTATAATTAATAAGAATGGAGGGGGACAGAAATTTGGTCCATATCCCCGTTATCTGGAGGGGCGATTCTAAAGCGCATTGTACACAAATCCTCAGAGGGCTCCAAGGAGAAAAATGCCATTTGCCCAATGCACTAAGCTGCTGACAATGCTCCCTTTGACTTTTCTTCCTTCTGCATTCTATTCTCTCCTCCTCATCACTGCTCCCACCTAATAAACTCTCTGCTCACTTCTCCATTGTGTTTGTATTTATATAAAGACTGTCTATTTGACATTCAGACTGTCTGCATTGATAGTCAGTATTGATGCTCTGCTCTTGAGGGAACTGAAGCTAAAGCAACAGTTTATCCTCATAGGCACAGTGTCAATAAGCAGGCATTTCTTCCTACTCTGACTATACTGCTCTCTAAGGGAAGGTATCTGTTGCTGGCCAAAGCTTAAATTAATGGTCTATAAGAAAGTACTTACAGCTGTTATTGAGGTATAGGCTTTTAGATAAAGGGAGATTAGTGATTACTTATTTAAACTTTAAAAAATTATTTTATAAATGATAAAACTGAGACAAGAATAAGTTAAGTAATTCCTCTAAGATGATACAATTAGGTATAGAAGATTGGATTTGTGAGTCAATATCATTTCTCCTATATGGGAACAGTTTTGGAAAATAAATAAAATAAATAAATGAATCAAATAAATGATTAAATAAATGGACAAAACATATTTTCCTGCTTGAAATGCTCCATTTACTTTCCTTTGTCCTTAGCATAAAATACCTAATTGCCATGGTGTCCTATAAGACCTTTTGCTTTATGTATCCTCCGCCTGTCTTTTCATACCATTCACCACTTTGCTCTTATTAGATTTCTTCCATTTATTTGAACACAACACTCTGCTACCATCTTAGGAACTTTTCCATAATGTTCCTCTGCTTGGCTGATTTATCATCTTTCTTAACCTAGCTAACTTCTTCATAATTGTTTAGATTTAAATTTTAATGTTCTTTCTGCAGGATAGTCTTTCCTGACCACACAGATTAGGTTATTTTGAACTTAAGTGCTTCACAGAATTCAAGTCATTAGTAGTCATTCACAAGTATTTACTGAGTGCTTAGTATATGCAGGACACTACTCTTGGTTGTTGTGTATACAACACAACAATTTTGGAACTCATATAGCTTAGTGTTTGATTAAAGTGTGTCTTTTGGCAAGACTATAAGCTCTAGTAAAAGAGATTATGTTTGCTTTACTAACAACAGAAGAGATTGCTCAATGAATAGTTGCTAAGCTTTTTAATGTTCATAAAATCTTTTGAAAACACGGTAAGCTTCAGCAGCAACATTTGTATTCTAGAAGCTCTTTTTCTCTCTTGTGAGTTTATATAAATGCACATGTTAAAGATATACATATTTAAAAATACTTGAGAGAGCATCACATATGAGGTGATACATGTGTGGAAAAGAGCAAAATTCTTGAGGCGCATATTCACCTTGCTCAAAGTGAAGGTGCTCATACTTGGCATATATTCCTGTCAGTGAGTTGTAATTCTGTTTGACTAAGACGCTATGCTGGGAGGAGGTAGGTGGATGTGCCCGTGCATATGTGGGAGATGGGGCGGGGGAGTCTCAGGGGTTCTGCTGCAATAATCTGATGCCTAATACCACCAATGACCACACACACTTCTCATTATTCTTTAATAATTTCTATTTTTACATTCAGTGGTTTTTATGGATATAATTTCCAGTATAAGATAGTGCCAAGTTTATGGGAGGGAAAGCCATTTTTAGATGGCAAATGGAAGATGTAGTTTACGGGAAAGACAACTGAGAAGTACATTATATTATTATTAAGCAAATGCAATAGTGGAACATTTTAACATTCGTTTTCTCCTCAAAGCAATAATTTAACAAAATTAAGTCTAGTTTTGATATTTTTTTCTGAAATTTCATCTCTGTAAGTCATTATTTGGTTCAGTTAGTAGCTTCCTTGATCCCTCATACTGTTACCAGAAAATAAATAAATAAATAAAATAAAACAAAATAATAAAATAAAATAAAATAGATAAAGAAACTAACCTATGTCTTCTCCGCTTAGCATCCTTTGGCTATAAGGAAAGAAGTTAAATTTATCAGAGTTTTATAGGCATTTTAGGAATTGGCCTATTTTGCAACACTGGACCTATTCTCACACAAAGTGCTCTGGCATATAGAAACAACTGCTGGATCACTATCTTGAGTCCTGGAAACAATCTGTAAGCCATCATTTGGTCACAAGCAATCATCTGACAAATACAGTTTTCTCGTTTGTGTGCCGCTTCCCTTGTGGGTGTCGATCTTAGAAGTTGCACTATGCCCAATGCTCCTAAATAGCTTTGTGTGGGCCAAGCTGAACTCACCACTGAGTTGCCGCACTCCTTCTTGGAGTTGCTTGATGGCCTCTGAATTATTAAATCTTTGCACATGGCTGCCTTAGTTGGCTGAGTTAAAAAACTCTTCAAGATTTAACAATCCACTCTGCCATCAGACATTTCCTGGAGGGCAGAAGCTTCTGAGGCACTTATTAATTGTGTTAAGTGATTGATTCAGTAGTTGTTAATAATTATAAATTATTAGTAAACTTTGTTAAATAAACAACAACAACAAGTGTAACAAGAAATAGATGTCTATTCTGAGTCTGCTATTTCTATTCTGAAAAGAGGCTTATTTTTTAAATTATATTCCACAACCTTATTCTTTGTTTGGTAAATGTCTTTGAATTAGTTTTGATGTTGTCAAGTTCTGCAAGTTCACTCAGCTTCTTGTCTTGTCTATCACAGACAAATAAGGTACAATTTCTTTCTATTGAATAACTTAAAGTAGCTGAAAGCATTTTCTGAATGTCTCAGAAATTCCAGAAATGCAAAAAAGGTTGTGCTGTGACTCAGTTTCATTTTTACATCTTGTAGATTGTGCATTTATTGCTTTGATGAGGTTGTTTTCTTTACTCGAAACAATTTTGTAACATAATGGAAGGAACAAGGACTTTAGGACCTCTGAGATCTGGTTCAAATTTCAGTTCACATCTACAACCTATTAGATGTTTGAACTTATGCATGTTGCTTATCTTCTCCTAGTCTCATTGTTTCTCTATGGTATAAACAACCTTCTGTAGGGTTGTTTAGGATATAAACAGTATAAGAAAATACTGGCTTATTGTAAGTTCTTGATAACAGCAGCCATTATGATTATCATATATTAAAGAGTTCTTTGGGAGGATTTTGATAAACTATTATAACAAGAAGATGATAAAATATAATGGCTTAAAACAGGCAAAAGTAAGAAACTGTGAAAACGTAAGCATATTAGAGCTGTTTCCACTGCTCTGACATTCTTGCCATTCTCTGGGTTGAATGTGCTCTTCCAGTTCCTATCATCTTTCTACCAGTGAATGGGAGAAAGGAATAGGGTAGAAAACAAATACTTAATTCTTTTATGAACAAGTCCTATAATCATAAACCATTCTATTTTACATATCAGATTAGCTAAAAGTGATTCACACAACCACACCTAGCAAAAAGAAAAAGCAAGAGATTCACATTTAGCTGGGTGGCCACATGCCCCCGCAAACTCCATTAGTAAGACAGAAGAGAAGAGTGGATATTGGCAAGCTTGGATTCTTCCTGGTTCTATGTTCTTTCTTCCCCCCCCCCCCATTATTCTCTAAAAATAAATATGGTTTGTAGAGTATAGTGTTCATAGTGTTCTCCTTCCCGTAGTAGTTGTAGCCTTAGAATAAACATTAATGTTATGATTTTACTGCCATGCTACATATTGACTTAAATTACCATATGCACGCTTAAAATGTGTAGCTTTAACTATTCACAAAAATGTTTTACACATTTGACCATTTTATTCTAGTCTATGCTCTGACTGTAGAATTGGTATTGGTACAGTAAGTTTATCATACTAATTAAAAATAATGATGACAATAAAGCTGAATGAGCTCAGTTTCATGAATCAGCATATTTATTTCTGCTCATCAACATCTACCCAATAATATAAGAAAAACAAACAAACGATAGTTTCATCTTGGCCAAACTACTACTTTAAATAATATTTAAAGAAATATGGTCTTTATTATAAGCTGGTAGCTTGAGAATCCTTTTCACATTATAGAATATATATCTCTTCTATTCTGAAGTCTTTTGCATTTCCTCCAGTATTCTCCTCTGACATCATGATGTATTAGCATTGCAATTAGTGTGCCGCAATTTTCCTTTAGCTCTCTAAGAAAACTATAGCTTTTCTAGCTTTTCTCTTCTTTCAAATTTTCCTTTCTTCACAAGTTTTCAATTTCACTGTAGAGTAAAATGTTCTCATTTGCCATTCTAAAATTTTAGTCCACTTATATCTGTACATATTTGTCATCATTTCCTTTATAATGAAATAATTTTTCTTACTTTTATGATAATCTTTCTACTTTTGCTGTGAATTCAATTTTATTATGTCTTCTTTAAGATTTTTCTCTTTATATTAAGTCCCATGCCCCATAGTCAATATTAGATTCTCTACTGGCTCATTCTTGTTGACATACAAACACATTTCCCTCCAGCTACTACCATTTTACATATTTTTAAATTTTATTTTTAATAATAGCAGTATAATTGGAATGCAATAAACTTGATATCTTCAAAGTGTTCAAGTTATGAAGTTTGAAGAAACATGGCTGAATGAGAGACGTCCCCAGATCTCTCCCCTTTAAACAACAATATACTGAACATCTAAAACTCAACAAAAACCACCCAAACTGCACACCAGCATGTCTGGGTGTGGGATCTGTGCATAAGAGCTACCACAGATCAGAACCCCAGATGTCGGGTGGTGGTCTATGAGAAACAAAGAAACTGCCTCTCGGAGCTGCCTGAACTCCCTTGAGGGCGTGGGAGAAGGGAGAAGGTTCAGTGAGTTCCCTAAACAGACCTGCCTGGGAATGCTGTGAGCTCCACACAGCCGGCAGAGGGACCAGTCATCTGGGAAGAAAGCGGAAAAGCAAAAGCAGAGAAACAACAGTTGATTTTTACCAGCTGCAGTTGCAAAATCAAGCCTGAGCCTCAACCCTCAATCCCCAACCCAGAGGGCCCCTCCCCTCTTGCCCTCCAAGAGTGATCAACACTAAGCCCCAGGGGAATGTGAGTAAATGCTACTGAAACTGTTGCTAACATTGACAGGGCCAAGAAGTCAGTGTGATTAAATATCTACAAGAAAATAGAAAGGCATTATTAAGGTTTTATATAAAGCAAGGATCCAAGAAGCTTAGACTCCACCTACTGGAAACCAAAAGAAAAACAGGCTAAAGAGATACCTTTATATAATAAAACTTCTTTCTGGAAAAACAATAGAATATACTTCCATTAATGCCCAGGTAAAGAAATAGTCCATTAAACACCATCAACAACCAAGGTGACAAGGCATTCAGAAAAAAAGAGAAAATTCTCCAGAAAATAAGCTTACAGACATAGAAATATGCAACTTAAATGACAGAGAATTCAAGATGATACTTCTGAAAAAACTCAGTGAATTCTGAAATGAGTCATATCAACAATTTCAGGAATTGAAAAAACACCTAGATGAGCAGAGCAAGGAGATAGAAACTCTCAAAGAAACCAAATAGAACTTCTAGAGACGCAGAACACAAAGTTGAAAAATGAAATAGCAAGCTCGGGAAATAGAGTTGATCAAATGGAAGAATGGATCGGTGATATCGAAGACAGAAATCTAGAAATAAATCAAAATGAAAAGAAGATAAATCAAAGAATGAAAGAGAAATAAAATAACTAGCAGACACTATCAGGATAGGAAACATAAGAATAATGGGCAATTTCGAAGGCGAGGAAAAGGAGCAGGGACTAGAAACCATTTTCAGATAAACAGTGGATGAGAATTTCCCAAATCTAAGGAATGAGCTGGAGCTTGGAATTCAAAAAGTCAACAGAACACCCAATTATTTTAACCCCAAAAGGCCTTCACCAAGACACATTGTATTAAAATTGTCAAAAATCAATGACAAAGACAGAATTCTCAGGGCATCCAAGGAAAAGAAGACGGTAACCTATAAAGGAAAACCCATTAGATTTATCTCAGACTTCTCAGCACAAACTTTACAACCAGAAAAGAATGGAATCAAATATTTAAACTATTAAATGAAAGGGACTACCAACCTAGAATAATATATCCAGCTAAGCTCTCT
>NW_006436298.1:1850002-1851817 GCF_000325575.1 Pteropus alecto
ATATATATATATAATTATTCTTTTTATATTCATAATAGTAACTGCACACCAAAGATTCAGAACTGAATTATATAACATAAAACAAGAACCAGAGGGAAAAACACACAAAAGCCAACCAAAATAAAGAAAACAGAAACACAAGGACAAGGAAGCAATGGAAGCACCAAGCTACCAAAAAGCAAAAGATAAAATGGCTATAAGAAGACCTCATATTTCAATAATCACCCTTAATGTAAATGGACTGAACTCACCAATTAAAAAGGTACAGAGTTGCATAATGGAACAAAAAACAAAAGCCAGCCATATGCTTCCTCCAGGAGACACATCTCAGCTCCAAAGACAAATATAGACTTAAAGTGAAAGGGTAGAAAATGATATTTCAAGCAAATGTCATTCAGAGAAAAGCGGGAGTAGTGGTACTAATATCAGATGAAACAGACTTCAAAATAAAAAAGGTAAAGAAAGGTATCAAGGGATATTTCATAATGATAAAAGGAATCATGCACCAAGAAGAATAACACTTATTAATACCTATGCTCCCTATCAGGAATCCCTGAAATATGTAAAATAATAAGCAACAGAACTAAAGGGAAAAACAGACCAAAATACTATCGTAGTAGGAATTAAATAGCAAAAAGTAAAAGTCCAGGACCAGATGGCTTCACCACTGAATTCTACCTAACATTCAAAGAATATTTAATATTTATTCTCCTCAAACTCTTCCAAAAAATCAAAGAGGAG
The DNA here is from genome assembly GCF_000325575.1 of Pteropus alecto. Lineage (NCBI taxonomy): Eukaryota > Metazoa > Chordata > Mammalia > Chiroptera > Pteropodidae > Pteropus > Pteropus alecto. Next base: position 1,850,744 of record NW_006436298.1, read on the forward strand.
GTAATACTTCCCAACTCATTTTATGAGGCCAATATTACTCTAATACCAAAACCTGCTAAGGATGACACGAAAAAGAAAACTATAGGCAAATATCTCCCATGAACACAGATGCAAAAATCTTAAATAAGATACTAGTGGACTGAATACAGCAACATATTAAAAAGTTTATATACCACAATCAAGTGGGCTTCAACCCAGGGGCACAGGGATGGTTCAACATATGCAAATCAATTAATGTGATATAGCACATAAACAAATTAAAATATAAGAATCATATGATCATATCGATAAATGCAGAAAAAGCCTTCGACAAGATACAGCATCCATTTATGATCAAAACACTCAACAAAATCGGTATAGAAAGAAAGTAACTTAACATAATAAGGGCCATATATGTCTAACTCTAAGTCAACATTATACTTAATGATGAAAAACTAAAAACCTTCTCTCTAAGATCAGGAACAAGGAAAGGCTGTCCACTATCGCCAGTCTTACTCATTATAACGTTGGAGATCCTGGCAAGTGCAATCAGATGAGAAAGATATAAAAGGCATCCAAGTAGGAAATGAAGAAGTCAAACTGTCACTATTTGTGGATGACATGATTCTCTATCTAGAAAACCCTAAAGACTCCACAAGAACACTACTAGAAACAATAAGCAAATACAGGAAAGTTTCTGTATACAAAATCAACGTTCAAAAATCTGTAATGTTCCTATACTCTAATAATGAAGGGTCAGAAAAAGAAGTAGAAAAAATTATTCCTTTCACAACTGCAACAAAAAGAATAAAATACCTAGGAATAAATTTAACAAAATATATAATGAAAATTACAAGATCCTATTAAAAGAAATCGAAGAAGATACAAAGAAATGGAAAGATATTCCATATTCTTGGATTGGAAGAATCAACATAGCTAAAATGAACATATTACCTCAAGCATTATACAGATTGATTGCAATTCTGATCAAAATCGCATTGGCATTTTTTAAAGAAATAGAACAAAACATCATCAGATTTGTATGGAAGCACAAAAGACCCCAAATTGCCAAAGCCATCCTGAGGAAAAAGAACG
>NW_006436298.1:1852905-1864317 GCF_000325575.1 Pteropus alecto
GAAATAAGCCAGACAGAAAAAGTTGAAAATCCCATGAAATCACTTATATGTGAGATATAAACCTAAAAGCAACAAATGAACAGGACCAACAAAGAGAGACTCATGGACATGAACAATGGACTAGTGGTTACCAGAGGGTAGTGGGTCGAGGAGGAGAGAAGAAGTAGACAAGGTAAAGGGGGTCAAATATAGGGGGTTTGGGGGAGGGCGAAGTGGGTAAATGGGATCAAATATATGGTAGCTAAGGAAACCAGACTTTGGGTGGTAAACACACAATAGAATGTACAGATGTCAAACGGTAATGTACACCTGAAAATTATATAATTGTATTAACCAATGTTACCCCAATAATCTTAATTTTTAAAAAGTTTAAAAAAATAAAAGTAAAGTAATTGTTGATACATAAAAATAAAAGAATGAATTCATAAAAGCATGAATTGAGACCATTTTAAATCAATCTACATGCCTGACTTCATCACCATCCTCACAAAAAATAATAAAATGTTCAAGTTACGTTGTATCCACACATGCATGAAATCATGACCACAATCAAGATAATGAATACACACAACACTGCCTCAATATAACTATATAACTAGTTATCTTTTTTGACTCTCTTTCTTTACCTCCACCCATGTCCTCGGGTAACCAATGATCTACTTTCTGTCACTACAGATTATTTTATGGAATTTTATGTAAATTGAATAATAATATTAATCTTTTTACTGTATTTTTAACTCAGCATAATTATTTTAGATTCATCCATGATTTTGTATGTATCATAATCATTTCATTTTTAATGCTCAATAGTGTTCCATTGTGTTGGTATGTCAAAATTTGGTTATCCATTCACCAATAGGGCATTTGGTTGTTTCTAACTTTTTGCTATTACAAGTAAAGCTGTTATGAACATTAGTACAAAAATTTTTGTATGAAAAAGTGTTTTTATTTTTCTTGGGTCAATATCTAGGAATAAAGAGTCTGGATGACATGGAAATAGAATATACATTTTACTTTTTAGAAACTGCCAAACTGTTCACCAAAGACATTGAACTATTAATGTCTCACCACCAGGATATAACAGTTATAGTTCTTCTGTATCCTCATTAATACCTAGCATGATCAGTCATTTTCACTTTATCCATTCTAATAGATATATAGAAATATCTTATTATATGATTTCATTTTGCATTTCTCTAATGACTAATAATGTTGAATATAATTTTATATGCTAACTTAATCTATTTCCTTTGAATTGTCTATTCAAAATTTTTGTCTAATCTTATTGTTTGTTTTCTTATTTCTGTGTTTTCAGATTTATCTATGTATTATGAATACAAGTTCCTTATCAGATATTTGATTTCAATTTTTTACTCTCAGTATATGGTTTGTCTTTTCATCCTTCGAACAGTATTTCTCAAAGACCAGTTCTTCATTTTGATAAAGTCTTTTTTTTTTTCTCTCTTTAGGAATCATAGTTTTGGTGTCATAAATAAGAAATGTTTGCTTAACCCAAAGCCACACTCATTTTCTTACATTTACTTTTAGAATTTTCATAGTTTTATGTATTACATCTGTGTTGATGAACCACTTTTTATTAATTTTGTAGGTGTAACATGTGTCGAGTTTAATTTTTGTATGTGTGCGTGTGTCTACGGCATCTGGTCTTCCTAGGTGGTCTCCCATCCAAGTACTAACCAGGCCCGACCCTGCTTAGCTTCCGAGATCAGACATCCGGCTTGTTAAGGGTGGCATGGCGATAGACCATGGACCTTGGCTCCACTGGAACATGAACCCAGGACCTTCTTCATGTAAAGCAGATGTGCTAACTGCTACCCTTGGAACCATGTCCAAGTTTCATTTTTTTGTTGTATATGTATGCCCAATTGTTTCAGCACTATTCATTGAAAAGATTATTCTTTCTTTATTGAATTACCTTTGCACACTAAAAAAAATAATCAGGTAACTATATTTGAGTGGGTCTATTTCTGAGCTTTCTCATCTGTACTATTGAGATATTTATCTGTCCTTTCACCAGTAATACCCTGTCTTTAATATTGCAACTTTATAATGTTTTGAAATTGAGTAGTGTGATCCTCCAATTTTGTTAATCTTTTTCAGAATTTTTTTGTATATCCAGTAACTTTGTCTTCTGCATAACTTTTAAAATCAGTTCTTTGATACAAAAAAAAAAACAAAAAAAACCATGCTGACATTTTGATTGGGAATGTGTTGAATCATAGATTAAACTGGAGAAAATTAATATCATTAACAATATTAAGTATTACAATCTATAAATACAATATATCTCTCCATTTATTTAAATCTTTGATTTCTTTCACCAATATTTAGTATTTTTCAGCATATATATGCTGAAAAGACATTGTTAGGTTTATACTTAAGTACTTTATTTTTTTCTCTATTTGATATAATTTTTTAATTATGTTTCAATTGATTTATTGATGGCATATAAAAATATAAAAATATTATTGACTTTTATGTTAACTCAGATTCTTTCAATCTTCCTAAACTCATTTATTTGAAGTTTTTTAGTTCTTTTTTTTTTTTTTTTGTAAATTCTTTAGCATGTTCTGTATAGACAATTTTTTATCTATGGAAACAGAGTATTTTATTTATTCCTTTTCAATCTGTATAACTTTATATGTTTTTATTGCTATATTGTAAGCACTAGTTACTTTTATCCAATATTGAATAGCAGGGGTAATAAGGGACATCATTTTCATGTTTCTATTCTTATGGGGAAAAGCCTTTTGTGTCTCACCATTTAGTATAATCATATATTGTCTGTGGTATACAGTTGTCCTTTACTAAAGAAGTACCTTTCTATTGTTACTTTATAGAGTTATTTGTTTCCATACTACTGAGTTTGGAGTATTCTTTGTATATTTTGGATAAAAGTCATAATACATTATTGTTTAGGTATAAGGTGTAAAATGAAGTTCATTTTTTTTTTTTTGCCTATGCATATCCAATTTTCTAGGGTCATTTATTGAAAAGACTATCATTTATCAACTGATATACTTCTAGACTTTTATCTGAAATCATGTTTCCTTTTATGTCATTTCTCATTTCTCTGTTTTATGCCATTGATCTATTTGTCTGTTTTGATGCCAATACCACATTCTCTTGATAACACAGCTTTATAGAAAGTCTTGATGTTGGATAGGTTAAGTCCTCTAACTTTGTTCTTTTCTAAAGTGATTTGAGTATTTATAAGTCCATATGAAATTTACAATCACCAATATCTACAAAAGGCGGCTGGGATTGTGACTGAGAGTACATTAAATTTATAGATTAATTTGGGGGAGTATTAACATTTTAATGATAACTAGTTTTCCAATACATAAATGCTGTGATACACACACACACACACTCACACACACACACACACACACACACACACACACACAAAATACATATTATCTCTCTCCATTTATTTAGGTCTTCTTTAATTTCAATGTTTTATAGTTTTCAGTATTAATATCATGTACATCTTCAGACTGATTAGAGCTTGGTATTTCAAATTTTAGTGCTTTTGTAAATTATATGATTCCTTTTATTTCAATTTCTGATCATTACTATAATCTAGAACTAACTTTGTGCTAAAATTTAGAAATAAAGTTGATTTTTGAATATTGATCTGGTGTCAAAGCAGTTTTAGTAGCTCTTTTGTAGATTTCATCACATTTTTATGGACAATCCTTTCATCCCCAAATACAGGAACTTTTTATTTATTATTTTGTCTAATTTTAAAAAAATCAACTTTATTTGTCTTATTTACTTATATTAGTTGGAATTTTAAGTCAAATGTAATGAGGGTGATTATCTTTGTCTTCTTCCTGAACCTAGTATTCAGTCTCTCATTAGTAAATATGATGTTAAGATATAGAGATTTTTGTACATGCCTTTCATGAGAGTGAGAAAGTTTGGCTGTAGTTTTAGTTTGCTGAGAAATTTGTATCAGGAATGGATGTTAAGTTGTTCTATCAAAGTGAATTGAGATGATAATATGGTGTTTATTGTTTAGTTTGTTGATATGATTAATAACGTGTCTTGATTCTCAAATGTTAAATCAACCCGTGTTCCTCAGAAAAACATCATTTTTAAAGTTGTTTTATCCTTTTTATATATTATTAAACAGAATTTGCTATAATTTTGATAAGCTTACTTGCATCATGTTCATGAGAGATATTTTCTGCAGATTTCTTGTGATGTCTTTGTCTGATATGGTTTCATATTAATTCTAGCTTCATAGAAAGAGTTGAGAAGTGTTTCCTATTCAATTATCCAGAATAATCATGCAGAATTGGTATTATTTCTTTCTTAAATGTTAGACAAAATTTCCCAGTAAAGCCATATGCATGTGAAATTTTCTTTGTGAGAAACTTTTTAATAATTAAAAAAAAATTTAATAAATATAGTCATTTTGGTTATATGTTTCTTCTTGAGTGAATTTTGATAGTTTTTCTTTCAAGACATATTCTCATTTTAATCAAGTTGTCAATTGTATTGCTATAAAGTTTTTCATATTATTTTGTTATTGTACTCAAATATCTGTAGAATCTATAACAATGTTAGCTTTATCATTCCGATTTCCTGTAGTTTGTGACTTCACTGTTTCCTGATTGATCTGGCTAAACAATTGTGAATTTTATTGCTTTTCTCAGTGAATTGGCTTTTGGTTTCACTGATTTTCTCTATTATTTGGCTCTTCTATTTCATTGATATCTGTTTCCTATTATTTCCTATTCTCTACTTTTTATACTAGTCTTTGAATGTGGATGCCAAGATCATTGATTTTATTTTTGTTTTTGTTTTTGTTTTCTAGAATATATATATTCTAGGTCTCAGGTGAGATATTCTCCTTTGAATACATTAATTATAGTTATTTTAATGCCCATGTCTAGTAACTCCAATACATGAATGATCCTTTGGAGCTCTTTTCATTATCTGTTTAATTTTTTCCTTCCTTCCTTCCTTCCTTCCTTCCTTCCTTCCTTCCTTCCTTCCTTCTTCTTTCCTTCTTTCCTTCCTTCCTTCTTTTTTTTCCTTCCTTCCCTTTTGTACTTCCTAATTTTTTAGTGAATGAATTATCTTTAAGTAATGATTGAGGCTTTGGATTATGATATCTTTCTCCATAGATGATTCACAATATACTTTTCCAAGGAGCTATGGCAGGGGTATATCACTTTACTACACTTGGATTCTAAGCTAATTCCAGATTAGACAGGTTATAAGCTTTGTCATGTTTGGTCTATCTGTTTTGGCTCCATAAGGGATTCCTACTAGGCAGAGCTTAATTCTAATTGCTGTCTTGCTGGTAATTAGAGATTTCATTTCCTCCTCTACTGAGCTTTCCACCTGTTTTCTGTTGAGCTTATTGGCCCCTTGCCTTGTACAGCTTTAAAAAAAAAGTTAAATGTCTCAAGAATAAAACCTAACAGAATCCCAGGCTCATTTCTCTATTTTTCAGGAAACTTTGATCCTGGAGGTCTGGCTTCCCTGGGAGGTCTGACCTTCATTGTTTATATGATAAAAATCATATAAAACAGAAATCTGTTAATGGCATTGGGATGTCGCTTATTCCCAAGAATATATAAGCCTTCTGGAAGAAGTGGCTAAGGGTGTAAGAAATTCAGCAGTACTTTTGATCTTATCTGTACTAGTGGAAATTATATCTCTGTTCCCATTATTTCTCCCTTTTTCTGAGATTCCAAATGTATGTATGTTAAATATCCCACTTGTATTTGTTTATCTCTCTAGTGAATTTCTTTTATTTTTTCTCTTTTCACCATTCCAAATGCTTTTTTTCTGAATTACCATGTATTATATAGTTTCTTTAAATCTCTGACATCCTCTTAAATTTACCTTTTTTTTTGTTATTTAATTTAGTCAGAGTTTTATTTCTAGACTTTCTATTTGTTTCTTTTTTAAAAGCACACATGAAAAATTTTATTTAACTAAATTAACTGGTGAAAGAACCGGTAAGATGTTACAAGTGGTCAAAAAAGAATTCAAAGAATAGACACATATGCAGAGACAATCAAGAATGCTGAAATGAATTTGCTGAACTGATGCAAAATCGGTCAACAGCCAGAGGCAATCATTCCACCAGAAATCACATATATTACTATGATTTTTCTACAAATTACAGAGTTAGAAATGAGCTCAATGATAATAAATGACAGAGATAACCTTGAAGGGTACAGGAAACAGAAATACTCCCTGCGATTGTATTTTTCCTATTTCAGTGCCTTTGTTATCACAAAAGGCTGAGTAAATCTATTAAAAGGCATTAATTGCCAAAGTATAATATCGATAAATTATCCCAAAAATGTGCTGTGGCTCTTGGTTGTACCAAGAGTATGTATTCCGAAATTAAATTATATTTACATCAAAGAATGTATTAGAAAAATAAATTTTCTTAAAGGAAGGGGGTAATTCTTTTTTTAGGTAGAAAACATTTTCAAACATGGATATGTGCCTAGAGATGAGATACAGTCTATAACTATGTTCATGCTAAAAAGAAACTATGGATACGGTTCAGTTTCTGAGCAGAGGTCCCCAGAGATATTTTGAGGACAGAAAAATAATGTCAATGTTTGATAATAAGGAGAATGATTTCTTTAAGTCTCATTCATAACATGACTTTCCCATTCAGATTACAAATCAAATAGAATAACCATCTCACTTTTATCAATTGCTATTGCATGTTAAGATCAACAGTGAGGAGAGTGAAGCAGTCTAGAATGTATATAAGTACATATAAATATATATACACACATATATGTATTACATTATTCATGTTCTGGCCAGGGTTAAGAAAAACTAAAAAAGAAATAAACAGAAATATAATTTTGTCTTGAAATGTATATATTTCACATGCATATATGCATATATATGTACACGTACACACACACACATATAGATATATATATACACACATGAATGTGTATTCACAGACAAGCATGTATATGTGTATATATGTATATTCACTGTATATGATTATTATGTGGCTATTAAAATACAATCATGATTCTGCAAATGACAATTTTGATCTCTGTTCTGGGCTGTCTCTATTTTGTTTTCTCTCCACTGTCAACTTATGCTTTATTAACATTTTAGAGCAAGTGCATACGTCATGAGGCTAGAATGACTGTTTATGTGGCGATAGGGGAATTGTCAATTTCCTCTGCTGTTTTACTGGGTATTATGGCTCACACAAGTGGGTGCGAAGGCCACAGTGCCAGAAGAAGCATGGTGGACCTTTCACTCATAGGATGGTAAACTGAACAGCTCAGGCTGGAGGTGTTGCAGGGAATGCAGCATGACAGTGGCTTTTGTTATCAAGTCTCACTGTAAGTTTCCTTCTGGAACCATAATCACCTGTATTCTGGCTGTTTAGGCCACCTCCACTGGTTGAGAGCATCTTCAAAGATGAGGCACTTCCTCACAGGAGCAGGAGGGGAAAACTTCTTCCTATAAGTGAGAATATCTCTAGATCCACCTTGTCATTCCTCATTTTGGGGTCATCTCCCAAAACAATATGATCAAAGAAGCCGAAGAATTCCTGTGTCCACTGGTCTTCATCTGGATGAATACTAACCCAGAGCTGGTGGCCACGGGCCAAGGGCAGATGATGGATCTGCCCTTTTCTAGATGATGGATCCAATTTTCTACCCCTGGCATCAGAGCAGCCATCTTTTAGCTTTGTCTAATTTTCTTCCAGCAGCTCCTCTTTGGACATGGGGAGCTGAGGAATGTCTATTGTGATTTGGTCTGCCTGTAATGCCTTTGTGCCACAATGAAGGACTTTACATCCCAGGTATTTTTCTTCTCACAGCCATCACATATTTCTTGAAATACCATTGATAGAGCCCTGTTGTATCTGGAAGGAGGCTTTCCAAGTAGAGCATAGGAGGATGACAGTTGTAGTGGGAGCATGTATGCCACCATTGTGCCGCTGGCTCAGCCAGGTGAGGGCAGGGAGAAGCCTATTAGTTTCTTTATATAATATCTGGTTCATTTCTATAATTCTCACTTTAAAAAATTCCTTTAAAAAACAAAAGAAATATTAAAAGTAGCAAAATAAAAAAAGTTATCTCCCATGGTAAACAATTAGACTAGAAGCCAACTTATGAAGTTTAGGTATTAAACCACAATGAGATATCACCTCACACCTGTCAGAATAGCTATCATCAATAAATCAAAAAACGGCAAGTGTTGGCAAGGATGGGGAGAAAAGGGAACCCTTGTACACTGTTAGTGGGATTACAAAATGGTATAGTCACTATGGAAAAGTCTGGAGGTTCCTCAAAAATTAACCCAGCAATTGCACTTCTGGGTATTCCAAAGAAAACCAAAACACTAATTCATAAAGATCTATGCAACCGCATATTCACGGCAGTGCTATTCACAATAGCCAAGATATAGAAGCGACCTAAATGCCCATCAACAGATAATTGGATAATGAAGTTATTGTTTGTATATACAATGGAATATTACTTAGCCATAAAAATGAAATCCTACCATTTGCAATGATGTGGATGGACCTAGAGGTTATTATGCTAAGTGAAATAAGTCAGAGAGAGAAAGATAAAAAGCACATGATTTCACTTATATGTGGAATCTAAGGAACAAAAGGAACAACTGAACTAAAACAGACTCGCAGATACAGAAGACAATCTGGTGACTGCCAGAGGGGAGGGTGGTTGAGGGGCTTGGAGAAAAAGGTGAAGGAATGAAGAAGTACAAATTAGTAGTTACAAGATAGTCATGGGGATATAGAGTATGGTATAGGGAATATAATCAATAGTACTGTAATGGCTATGTGTAGAGCCAGATGGACGCTAAAGCAATTAGGGAGATCACTTCATAAACTATATAAATGTCTAACCAATGTACTGTATACCTGAAACTACTAAAAAAAAGTACAAAGATAAAGAAAAACAGGTGTTTTTAGAAAATGCTAAAAGAGAGATGTTCTGCAAGATGTGCTCAAATAAAAATGACACTTAAATGTGCCTAGTCCTGGGAGAAGCATAGTCAATTACAGAGCATACTGTTTGTAAATGGAAAGTTCCAGGTTCAGTACAGAGATCAGGTTTTGATAGCGTAATGGCAACAGTACTAACTGAACATCTAAGAAAGCCCAATGGAAGAGCTAACAAAAGGCACATCTAAGTGTATTTTTGTCAAATTTTACAAACTTAAAATATGTGTCTCTTCACAGAAAACATCTTTGGATTTGTAACAAACAAGAATTATGATCTCTGAGATCCACTTTAGCCACCAGCTAAAACATCCTAAAGTGTTGATATGAGGTATATATAATGTTTTGGATAAAAATATATGATTCTAAACATAAAAGCAATTGAGGTCAGAGAAGTTTACTTTTTAAATATGAATTCTTTAAGAGAATTCCTGTTTTCACATTCCCCTCATTCCTTCCTTAAAAAATTGTGTTTACCATTTCAATCTATGCCTACCAAGTTTGAAAACAGTATAACTTTTCTGTATAATTAAATGCATACTTTAGATGTTGAAATGCATAATTATAACATGAAATATGTATGTACTATGGAGTAAGTGCATGCATCATTTACTACACAATGAAGCAGATACACATTAAATTAAACTCTATGATGTACAATATATGACCAGAAGAATTAAGCTTCGAATAGTCAATTCTACAAACAGTCATAAAGTACATTATATAAGTAAGTGCCTATAAATCATTCATTGAATACCCCTTAAAGGGGAACGAAAGGAAGAGATGCTTGTTTTTAACATTAATTTTATGATACAATTTATTTTTGGTTCTAAGCAATGCAACAGTTGTGCATTTCTCTAAGGATACAGCAAACTATTGATGATAAATAAAGCAGTGGTGATCTAGCTCTCCATCTGCTGACTAACATACTGTTCCTGGCACTTTGGAATGAAAACATAGTAAATGAAAGAAACAAACTTCTTAGTCTTAGATTTAGGTATTGGAAAGAGCTTCATCTGCACACAGTGCAGGACATCTGCTGTTAATGCCTTATGGACCAGCTACATAGTCATTTCCAGGTGTGATTCAAGATGCTTACCACCCAGGGGGCCATAGATGTTTAGAGAAGCAAGACTCACACTGTAGACTGAGTAAGAATGATGCAGACCCTGCTTCAGTATGGAACTCTGTGGAACTAAAAATCTGAATGTTAACAAGCCACCAGGTGGCTCTGGTATAATTGACACAATAGGTCAAAACTTATGCTGAATTTTAAGCCATTTTTATGTTGTTGGTCAACAATGTGTGGCCAGCAGGCATAATGTGCATGGTGCATGGGGGCACATAATAACTCTTGCCTCCTCTATCTTCCTTTTTTTTTTCCTTTATTCTGCAAAAGGATATTGCGTCACAGCTTATTAAAATAGAAAAGTGGGTTTTCTGTTTCACTACAAAAGATTCCTATATAGATATGCCTCATTGGAACCCCATTCAAGAAATGCAGTGGTAGTTAGTTATCAGTAACTATGCTTCCCAAATCTGCCGAGTTACAGAGTTCTGAACAGATTACTAGCTATGCAGCAATGCAGTGATTTTCCGGGATGGCTTTCTTATGAGTCCATTTCTTTCCATTCCTCTCTTATTAAATCCTAGCCTGTAGCTACCCAAGAACTTTGGGATATCTGCAAATGTCATATTCTGAGGAGAAAAGCTTTACTCTCTGCTTGTGTGGCTTCATCATGTACAAATGTGTAAATGAAAATAAAAGTAATTTTCTCAATAGAAGTAAATAATTAATGAAAAATATCCATTTTGAGAAAGGAACGTTTGTTTTATATGTTAATAACAAATCCTGAAATGGTAAATTTGAGGTAGCTCAGAAATCAAGAAATTTTGTAATTTTTAAAAAAAATAGCAGAAAGAAAAATCCAGGATTGTAAATTATTATTGATATAATAGGGCAATTTTATTGGACAGATAGAAAGAACCATGCCATTTTCATTATTGAATGCTTCAGGTAGTACAATTTCATAATACCTGAATGTAATGGCTGATATATTAAGTATGCGAAACTATATAGCTTCCTATATGGCAAAAGGTTGGGGAATTTTTTTAAACCATTTTAAAGTTCAGTATTCAAATTTTCATATCTATATATTTTTATCTTGATAGAAATTGATGTATCCCCTTATTATGGAATATATTTTGGACTTTGAAGGCAGTCGAGATGTTTTCCTTTTTGTCTTGTATTCAGAAGAAGATGGTTTCATAAGAATAAATTCTGAACAATTGATTTTCCAACTAATCATCCTCCTAGTATTGGGAGGTTAAAGAGCCCTGTTGAACAAGTAGTAGTCATGGAGAGAAAAGCAGCCAAGGGCCAGTATATATATATATAC
>NW_006436298.1:1864372-1876529 GCF_000325575.1 Pteropus alecto
GCAATACAGAGAAACAGTGAGAGAAGGAAGGAGGGAGTAGGAGGAAAAAGAGGAGAATGTTAAGAATCTGAGAAGAAGACACAGGAAAACAGAGGAACGGGGAATAAAAATCTCTAGTAATTTGTCTTGTATAAGATTTAAAAACTTTGGGCTCTCATTTCACAAATACCTGAGTTAATCCAGTATCTATTAACTATTTTGTCTTAGATAACCTCTATATGTTTCAATCATTTCAAAATATTATGGTACCATTCTCATAGAGATTTGAAAAGACCGAATGAGACAATGATTGCAAAGCAACCAGCAGAGTCATACAATGCTGGATATTTATACAGTGTTTAAGTAATGGTAGCCTTTAATTGTTTTTATTATTTTATAATCATGTAAAGGCTTTTGTAAGATAATATGGAGTCTGAAATTCAAGTAAAAATATAAACTAAACCACATAAATTTCCAAATATGATTCCATATCAGTTTCTCTAATCTTACTGCAAATTCTTCAAGATTAATCTAACTGGTAATATATTTATGCCTCTTCTTTATTACTACCATTGTTTTAGCTAACTGCTTTAGAATGTCCCTTTATGGCTACATTCCCAAGCATGTATATAAAATATCCTACTATTATTTTAAAAAATTAATTTATTTTATTAATATAGATTTTTAATGTTATATTTGTATTGAATGTTTAGCATTCACATTCTCCAAATAAGTTCTCATCCTTAGCCTATTTTTCTATTAGTCTTCTGACTTTCAAAGTTTCTTTCTTTCTTTATTATTTATTTATTTAGAATATCAATCCTTAGTTAATTACATAAGCTCTAGTTATCTTCTCCTAGGTTGTAAATGCTTTTGGGGAGATGTATGCTTTTTGTTTCTTGCTTAAAAAATATTTTCCTAACCCAAATTTACCTGACCCAATATCATAAAAATATTCTTCCTTATATTCTTTATAAATTAATTCATTTTCATTTAAATAATTTTAAAATTACAGAAAAGGTACAAAAATAATTCAGAGAAATTTTCATATGTCCTTCATCCAGATTCAATTCTTGGTCAATCAATCCCTCTCCCAACACAAACACACACTTAAAATTTTTTTCCCTGACCCATTTGAGTTTAGGTTGCATATGTCATGTCACTTTATTGCTAAATCCTCCTCTAAAATCCGTACTATTTTACATTATGTCTGGCACTGTAAAAGAGTGATTTTTACTCACAATCTCGGCAACAGAACTTATTATCCGGCTTTTCAATTTTTACTAATCTGATGGATAAAAATGGTATGTCAACACAGTTTTAATCTTCATTTACTTTAGCATGAGTGAAGCTGAACATCTTTTTATATTATTAAAGGTCATTTTTTTTTCTCTTTTGTGAATTTTCTGTTGATGTGTTCTAAAAATTTTCTGTAGGAGTATAGTTCCTTTCTCCCCCTCAGTTTTAATATATTCTTTTATAATTAGTAATATTGGCCCTCTATTTGTTATACATATTACAAATATTTTCTCTCCAGTTTTTGCAAGTTAATAGAGCCATGTTCATTTTTCAGGGGGAAGGGGAGGTTAGGGGACTGTTTTCAAGATCAAACCTTTCAACAGCAGAATATCATTGAAAATGATCTTGCTAGTCTGTGCAGTCTGACACTGGTGGGAACACTTCATGCTTCTATTTCCTTTAAATAAAAATTTTAAAAGATCTAAAATAATGATCAAATGGCCTTGATTTCTAATTGCTGAACATATTTAAATATAGACTAAACAAACATTAGTTGAAGATTTATGATGATCAGCATTAAGAACTTTCAGCAAAATGATTCTTCACATGATGGCCTGTGATTTATCTTCACATACATCTTTGAGAAAACTTTGTTAAAATATGTATATAGACAGTCATGTTCAATATACTTCAAAATGTTTTTAAGAATTTGAGCAGGTGGATTTTAGAAATGAAAGAGCTGTTGCTGAGTATAACTGAATTGTATCTGTCGTCTATAGAAAACCCATAAAGACTTTTTTAGACAAATACGTATTATCAGTTATAGCAAGTATCATTTTTTAAAATGTCTTACTATTAAGTATCTAAATATATGAATATTTCAGTTACAACTTCACTCCCATATTCACTTATTTTGGCATTATTTATTGTTAAACAAATATGTTTGGAGTATTGGTGACTCACTCCAGAGTTTAAACCTAAATTAGAAAGTTCTTGAAAGAGGTCTAGAGCCCTTATGCGCTATTAAGGATGCAAGTTTCTACTTACTTCTTATATTTCTTTTTCATCCCTGCTTTCTTAAACATACATAATGAATATATACTGGCTGGCTTCTGTCAGAGAGGATTTTGTTTTCCTTTTTTACAGCAGGGGTAATCACATTTCTGGAAAGAAAAGATGATTTTAAAAGAGTGCAATAAATTTTGTACCCAAATAAAGACATTCAGAAATGACACACACGAAAATTTTCTCATGGCTCAGAGGAGGTTAACTTTGGTTCCTCAGTCAGAGAGGTATTAAGCACAGAGCAGCTCCGTGGGCAAAGCAAAAATAACTGTTATGTGGGAGCTGTTAGACTGGCAGTAGATTGCTATCTAGGGATCTTCACTCTCTGCTAAGTTCCCTCTCACACTGTGGGAAATGGCAGGAAGAGATATTTTAGTCGAGATACAAAAGGAGATACACAATTCTCACAGTTAAAGGCATAGAAAATCAATCACTTCTTTAAAAGCCCCTTGGAAAGCTTAAAGACAACATTAACTTTCCGAATGTTCCATTAGAAGTGTCCCAGACACAACTTATGGTCATACCTCCCCTGAGCTTATTATAGAATAAATTCAGTAAGAGTACATTAGGAATTTCCTTGTTCACTGATGATAAGAGTGCCTATATCACATGTGCCCTATCTCTTATTGTTCATTTATCTTGATTATTAAATGATTGAATTATGATTATATCTTAAAATGGTATTGTATGAAATTTTGTAGGACCATTATGCCAATATAAAAGGGACTAATCTGATTGACTAAGAAGGTTACCATACAATTTATTGTCCAAACTTGGATGCTGTTAAAGAACAAAATAGGAGACGTGAGTAATTATATTTATGACAACAATAGTAAACTGGGCCTTTCCTGGGCCTTTCCTGGGAAAACCAAGATATATGGTCATTGTAATCATAATGGAATGATTTAGATACGTAATCTGTTAATCAAGAATTAGGTCTCAATAGTGTCCATCCATCTGCCTAGTGAATAAGTTTAGAGTCAATAAGGATTCTCTAACAAAATAATTGGAATTTGAGTGGAGCAAAGCTAGGGTTTAACATTTTATTCTAAAAAGTGGTTTCATCCAGTAGCTGACATTTAAGCTCGAATAAAACAAGGTGTTCAGTTGGTTGTTAATCTAATTGAAAAACAGACCATCAACTAGAACTTTAGTAAGAAATCTGAAATTAAAGCTTCTAGTCATATTTAAACTCTTATTTTCAATTTATAAATTAAAAATTTAATTTTATGTATTTAAAGATACTTATCTGAAAAATTAAGGGTTCAATATATTACGTTTAAGATTCCTTTCCAGCTTTGATATTTTGTGATTTCCACTAACTCTATTTTTCTGGATGAACAAGATCTTTGGAGACACTGGAGCTTCTGAGACATGGGAAACTTATGGGGAGAAAACCCAGGCAAAGTGAAAAAGGAAAGTCCAAAGTACTGTGGGACTCTTTATATTCTGCCATTGAATTATATTCGCTCTTCGATTCAGGTATATTGAACTACTTGAAATTCTCAACACATCCCTTATTCCTTCATGCAGCCTGTTTCCTGCATTAAGAATGTTCTCAGCTTTTCATTCTCTTCAGCTTTAGCTATATCTAACTCCTATTCATCCTTCAAACATTAATCCTCTAATTTTAGTTTGAGCCCTTTCACTGCAATCCTGTAGCACTCTGGGCATAACTCCATGATCACACTTTTCACAAAGTCCATTATAATTGTTCATTCATTCTACTTCTATGTTAAACCCTGAGTTACATGTCTTTTCTACTTCTGCATCTCTAGCAACTAACTTAGTGCTTCTATAATACAATGTGTTCAATAAACTATCAATTGAATTATGAAAAACAATTATTCCTCTTTCAAAAAGAAATAAATAGGTAACAACAGAAAAATAAAGGAATATTCCTATAGATGCCTGGCTAAGATAGTCAGCTATCACATATTATTATATGTAAATCAAGGTGAAAATAAGTTGAATTTGGATTGTACCTTATGCTTTACAGAAATCCCTGGGATTTATGCTATTGGAGCTGCTGCAAGAAAAACACTTCATAAAGGCAAAAATGTGCTTATGATGACCAAGACACTGTGTTAGGCAGAATAATTTAGAGACTAAATTGACATGAATGGCTTCCAAGATGAGTCTACTGTACACTAAATTTTGCTCTATCGTGTTTTAGAGTTGTTTCATAGAATTAAAAAAAAAAATCTATTTCATTTCTTACTGCGTCTTCATAGCCTCTAAATAAGCATTCCATTTACTTTATCATTTTTTATAATGTTCACACTTTCCTCTGCAGCATATATAATTGCATCTGCACATTTAATTTTAAAATAGGCTTAACAGAAATTCTCTTTAAACAATATTAAACACACTAAAATATCTATCTCTAATACCTCTCTTTACTTACAAAGTAATAGAATCAACGCTCTGTAATTACGGCTCACATTTTTCAATCATTTCTTTAACATCACCCTCTTCCTAACTATTGATCTTTAATTGCCATAGTTTGTGAATTACGAATTTACAATATCTCTCAGAACTATCCATGGGTTCCCCACTGCTTCTGACTTTGTGAATTACACGTCGATTAATGTTTTATTCATTAATATCATCTATATCAAATTTACTCATTTAATAATTCTGAACAATACTGTCAGATTACTTATCCTAAAATACTGCTTTACCATCCCGAAAATATTCTAAAAGTACAATAACAACCTATTACCTACAAAATGTAGCCCAAATTCAATAATCTGGCCTTTAAAACGCCTTCCAAAATCTGGCTCCAACCTTATTTCCACTTTCCCGCTTGGTGCGTAACATATATTCTCCTCTCTGGAGAGATTGCTACCCTCAAACTGTGATTTGTCAGGATATTTTCCCCTGCTTTAATTCTTACCACAACTTTGCTAAATATACCTCTTTAGCTCTCTACACTTTCTTCTTTCCTCTAAAACTGACATTCATTTTCTGTAGTAAATTGAGATGCTTATTGTTCACCTCCAGTGGTCATTCATCAAGTCACTGCCTCCTTAACTGCTCCTACTGATGACGTTGCTTCCAAAGTCATAAGGATCTGCAGCTTAAATTCAAACAGCTTTATATGCTTAATATAAATATTCACAACTGTGTCCCCTTTAGGTATCATGATGATTGAAAAAAAGATACTATAGGACAAAATGGTAGGGTCTTTGCTTCCATATTAAATGTCTCTCTCATATGGCTAGAAAACCAGTACACTTTCCTCTAGTAAATCTTACCTTTCTTCAGTGCGGACTCCAACAAGTGACCCTGAAGAATAGCGAGACTCTCCTTATCGTTTATATTTTCAGGTTTTTAAATGTCGGTTCTTCTAGTAAATTAAAGAGCATCTTAAGAATGAGGGTGAGTAAAGGGGCATTTAGTCATTTCTTACCTACATGTCTGAGGTCTTCTATCTTCTTGATCTTGGTCCTAAAAGTTATTACTTCTTTTTACTGTTCAAGCCTAATGTTATTAATAAAACAAAAACAGTACACGGTCTAACGTTAGATTAAATGTTAAAAGAGCAGTATTTTGGTCTTATCTATACCATAAAATTAAATTAAACATTCATATCCTCTGAGATGAATATTACTTTGCATTTTAATAGGAATAATGATTAATACCTCTTACTCTGCTTATCTGTGAGATTGTATTATTTTTCCACAACTATTTGCACCCTTTCTCTCCAACACCTTGAGAGGACTACATTTCCCCACTACCCATTAACTTTGTACTAGGGCAAATAACTTATTTCATCAAAAAAGATGTAGGAAGACAAAAATATATCACTTCCAAGTTTCTCCTGGCTTTCTTGCCCTCCTGCAATCCATCATAACGAAGGGTTGTGACTGCTTTAGGTTGTGGCTAATTGCTTTAGGTAATTACTGCTCATTGCCTTGGTTTCCAAAAGACAAGGCAGACCTAAACTCAAGCCTATTCAAGCTCAATTGAGCCAAGAAGAATCCAAGGCAACCTACTGATCCATGAGTGAAAAATAAATGTTTGTTTTAAAACTAATGAATTTTTGAATTTGTTGTTTATGCAGAATCTGACAATCTTGCAGAGCTATAATCATCAAATAGGTTTCTATACACAAATAGTATTTACAGATGCTATAGTATAAATACTTTACAGCCATTATGCTGAGAAAATAAATTAAAGATTAAAAATACACATTGTATAATTGTATTTTTATGAAATTTTAGAACAGGCAAAATCAGTCCATGGTGAGAGAAAGTAAATTCCTCAGGGATGAGGTTCAAGGGGTTTGGGCAATAAAATACTAGAAAAGCACTTAGGAACTTTTTAGAGTAATGGAAAGTTTCTAAAGTTTGTTATAGATGTTGATTACATACATATGTACAATTGTAAAAACTCAACACACTTAAAATTGTACATCTTATATATGTTAATTACAACTCAATAAAAGAAAACCCATTAAATATTGCTGACTCACGCCATGAAATTGACTCATGTCCAAGTACACATTCAACATTTTCACTTGAATGCTAACAGGCAACTGACACTCAATATACTTGTTAGGCAGTTAGGTAGCCATGAGCAATGGAGGAAGGCAGGCCCAACCCAGAGACCTCACTTAAGACCTCCCAGAAACACCCATTTAAAAATATTCTTACATCCTGAAATACAAGGAAGTAAAAAACTTCAATATAGCCACTGGGTTAGGTGACCACAAATGCCTGTGCAGTTAGTATATACATTGTCTTTCCTTGATCTTAGCCTCATTGTACCACCATTATAATATCATATGTATCCCTGGAAGTTCATGAATCTAATTATACAGACTGAATTCTGGGTAACTGCATGTGCAGTAGACGAAAGATTATATAACAGCCAACCATCAGTCAAAATCACCTCATATGCCAATCATCTAGCACTACCCTTATAACCTCCCATCACGGCCCAAATATAATGCAGACCTCTCCACTTCTATGAGGCTACATCTCTGGCATAAATATTTATCTCTTAAAATGTACTTTAATTAAACTTAGTTTTACTAAATTTTGCTGATTTGCAATTCTTCACTGCATCACTGGAAAGAACCAAGGCCCCCTTGGCGCCACTGGGGTAACGACGGTTTTAGATCGCCCACAATGGTAACATATGCAACACCAAACTCGTTATTGTTCCCATTCCTTAAGAAAATTGCTCTTGCAGGCTTATGCTTCATCCAGTAAATGACAGTTACTTTTCTTTAGATTCAGGCCCAAAAGTTAAAAAAACAACATTGATTCCCATCTCTCATATACTGCATTAAACTGACTGGACACATCACTACTTCCTCTGCAGATACTCAGGTCCAATTCATAGAAAACTCTCCCTTATCATTTATAAAGCTCCCAACATTTGTCTTTGATTTTTTACTATTTTTTAATACAGTAGCAGAGTTATCTTTTCTAAAGTATGTAAAATCATGCATTGTTTTCTGCTCAAAATCATCCAATAGCATCCACCTATAGAAAAGGGAGAAAAAAAAGAAGAGGTTTTAAACATATGCTTTTAAAACTCTACTTCCCTGATCTCATGTCCTTGGCTCAAGTCATGCTTGTCTCCTCTCTCAACTTTTCTGAATATAAGAAAGCTGTCACTTCCAAGACTTTTTACGGATACTATTTCCTCATATAGCTATTGTGCACATAGTAGGTTCTCAATCTCAATTTGATAAAATGATGAATGAATAAAAATCCTTTGGCATCCTATCATTTACAATTTAGCTTCATCCACAAGCATCATGGAGTTATTCTGCTTCAAACACCAGCCCTGCAAGAACTTGCTGCTTGTTCAACCTAATTAGCATTACTTACAAAGGAAATGTAGATTAGCCCAGTGCAAGTGTAAAGAAAGCACTCATCAACCCAAGTGCAAAGCTTAAAAGCAAGATAGTAACAAAACCTGCTTTCCCACTCCTTTAATTATTCTGGCAGCCACAAACAAAGCAGAATGATGAGAGAGGATGGAAGCAGAGCACTGCCATGATTCTGTCATGGAAGCTATTCTTTCTCCCATTTTCTTACAGGTTTCTGGCACCTCAATCTTATCCAATTACTCCATACCCATATGAATCTAAATAAATAGTTCTAAATCTTTACAAAGTGAACTCAATCACTCTAGAAGGGAACATGCCTGCATTCTGAAATGTAAAAGCCTGGTTTACCTCAGTTAAATGAAAACAAAATCTCTTTCAGTGATTTAACACAGAGAGAAATGAGTAGCCGTGGGCCAAAAACAATATAATAATGACAACCCAAACACCTGAACACATGTTAAGACCAATTTTCCCTCCTTCACTTTCTAACTTTTGGTTCTTCCAGTCATTAATTCTTTTAATAATAGCAGGAAAATGTAATTTTCAAAAAGGGTACATTTATGACTCACACACGAATATAAAATGAACACTCGTCAAAGACTTTAGTCAACTCATTAATTAATGAGTGAGCCAAAAGACTTTAGAACCAGTTCAAACGAGAGCTTGTTACAGAGGTTGATAATTTCTACAGGACAAAATTAATTTGCATCACCATGAACAAGAATCATTTGCATTGCCATCAACATTACTGTTTTCCACCAGTTAACTGCTACCTCCAGAGTTGTTCAATTGCTAATCTAAGACATTATTACATATCTCTATGGTATCTCATAGTCACCAGTGAGTTTGCTAAACAATGCATGAATTCCACTCAACAGACACCAGAATTCTATTTTGCCCATTTCCAAGTCATTGGCAATTTTTCCTGATGTTAAAAAAAAGGAATTACCTTCCTGAACTATATATATATTTTTAAAACAATTTGTATTGAAAAGTCTCTTGAATACAGAAATAGTTTGAACAATTTTATTATATCAAAACAACAGTATGTACATGTTTTCTTCTCAAGTCTTTGACTTGTGACTTAAAAATTTACTCTCCAGAGAACTTACTTAAAAAAAAAAAAAGCAATTGCATCTCTATGGCTGCAGTGAAACCATCATTTGTCATCAGTGTGTGACTAGAAAAATAGCGAGAAAGAAACAAGGCAAGAGCTACAGTAATGCTTTATTTACATTTATTGTTTTCCATTTTTCATCTTCATGTGTCTCTGTCCTGAGTGCTCCTGCTGGCAAGAGAAAGGCTCTTTTCTGTTTGGCAAAAGTGAACTCATTGAACAATGCCACATACGTTGTATAATACTCTTCTCACAGTTGCACTAAGACACACAAACATAAATATCTCCACTCTAAAGAGGTTGTTTTTTCAATATTTTACACACAGGATCTCCAGTAAGCATTTGGATTTTATAGTTCTTTATGCCCTCAAATCAAAAAATGTTTAGAATTTTACATATACTTTAAAGGCTCTCTTACCCGAATGGCTTAGAGAATGTCTTCATTTAAAATAAATAGATGGATAGATAGATATATAGCATAAAAATGTTAATCGTTTCAAAAATTTGAAATCATTTGGCCTGTAACATCATCACCACAGCCAAAATGCACAAAGTAACATGAGATTTATATTAATAATGCAACAAATAATAGTAATTCATAACAATTTTCTAAGATTTGTTATTCAGTAAAAAATTGCCTAGAACTATACATAAAAATGGCTAAGTGCACACTTATTTTCGTTTCACCCTTCCTAATTCGGCCATCTTCTTTCTATGTTATATTCTCTCAGGGACAAATTCACACCTTCTGTTGACCTATGGGAAATTTTCCTTTGCATATCGTGTATCTCCATGATTTTTTCCTATTTTACCTGGGCATAATGAAAATGTTATATTATGATTTATATAAACCTACAACCAAATCATCTGTACCAGCATCAAAAGCCAGCTCCTTTTGATGCTAACATCAGTTTCATTTTTTATGAAGCTAACATCTTACTGATTTTATATTGCCTTTAGTTTTTCAATTGTGTTCTTGTTTTTATTTGCCTTAAAACAAAATTACTATTTCAATTTAATCCTGACAATATTTTCATATGATTAAATAAATACTGAATGTATCATTCATTGTTTCTTGATGTGTTAACAATCCATGAAAATAATAAATATTTAAATAGTGAAGGCATACCTAAAGTGTTATTTATGATTACACACGTTCTCATGTAAGTAAAAGCAGATGTTCACAGAAAGATAAGATACCTCAACTACGAATGTTAGTGATTGTGAAATTTATACTATATTTATATTATTCCATATCAAAATTAAAGATATATGTGATTTAAACCTAAGATCATATAAAGAAAAAAATTAAAATTTTCTGTTAGTAACATTATACTTTTTAAAGTTCCCATTCTTCTCAGCACCTAATGTTGTGAAGAGAATTGATCACTGATATGAGAGATGGCAGAGAAGGCAAAAAATCAGCAAGAATAAAAATAATCAAGATATTCCAGGGACTTGTCTTTATAAATTACTTGCCTTTAAAAGTATCAAAATATGACATTTTTGAGGGGATGGAGAGCTAACTTCAGTTTGGGGACTGGTATAATTTGTAAGAAAATAGATAACGGACAATCAAGATATTATGATTGGAAAGCAATAATTAAAAATAATTTTGTGAGTTTGTTACTTCTGCAAAAGACATTTCTTAGCTGACAAACCGCAGTATAGAAATTTGCACCATAAATACACTGTTCTTTATTTAAATGCTAATACTATTAAAAGTCCATTCTACTAACTGAGGTATTTAACTTACTCAGAGTAACAATCCTATTATCTGCAAGTTATGAGGCATTGTACTTCAGACTTAAGTGATAACTGAGTAAAATGTAATGCAATGATCTTTTTTGGATTCTGTCAATGAATATTGCATTATTTAGATGCTATTTGAAATTTAATAAATATGACAATAGATGCAAAGCACTTATGAGCACAACTTTTTAATGACAATAAAACTAATTATAAACTAAATACAAATGACTCTGAAAAACCAATTAAATTCAAATACAAAGCATTATGATCAGAGAATATGGTTGGTATGATTTCAACCCTCTTATATTTGTTGAGGCTATCTCTGTGTCCCAGTATGTGGTCGATCCTTGAGAATATTCCATGTGAACTAGAGAAGAATGTATAATAAGCAGCTCTTTTGGGATGGAAGGCACTGTAAGTGTCAATTATATCCAGTTGGTCTAATATGTCATTTAAGGATGTTATTTCTTTATTTTCTGTTTGGATGATCTATTCATATCCGACAGTGGGGTATCTAGGTCCCCTACTACGATAGTGTTTTGGTCTGTTTTTCTCTTTAGTTCTGTTAGTAATTGCTTTACATATTTCGGGGATCCCTGATTGGGAGCATAGATATTAATAAGTGCTATTTCTTCTTGGTGCATGATTCCCTTTACCATTATGAAGTGTCCCTAGTATCTTTCTTTACATTTTTTATTTTGAAATCTATTTTGTGTGATATTAGTATTGCTACTCGCACTTTTCTCTGAATGCCATTTGCTTGAAATATTGTTTTCCACCCTTTCACTTTGAGTCTATATTTGTCTTTGATGCTGAGATGTGTCTCCTGGAGGCAGCACATAGTTGGGTTTTGTTTTTTGGTCCAGTCTGTAACTTTGTGCCTTTTTATTGGTGAGTTTAGTCCATTTACATTTAGGGTGATTATTGAAATATAAGGTCTTCTTATAGCCATTTTATTTTTTGCTTTCGGGTAGCTTGGCGTTTCCATTGCTTCCTTGTCTTTGTGTTTCTGTTTTCATTATTTTGGTTGGCTTTTGTGGGATTTCCCTCTGGTCCTTCTTGTTTTATGTTATATACTTCAGTTCTGAATCTTTGGTGTGTGGTTACCATTACAGACGTGAAAAGGATAGTACATATATATATACATATACATA
>NW_006436298.1:1876687-1893543 GCF_000325575.1 Pteropus alecto
ATTATTTACACGTATAATGCCCTGTTCTTAGTAAGGGTCGCCCTTCTCTGCTTTTATTTTCCTGATAGTCACCTACTCTTAATTATGATTTTTTTGACATTTTGTTTTAGGTGAGCTGACCCTTTTCAGTATTTCCTGTAGTGCAAGCCTCGTAGTGGAGAATTCCCTCAATTTTTGTATGTCTGAAAAGGTCTTAATTTTTTCTTCATATCTAAAAGGAGAACTTAGCTGGATACATCATCTAGACTGGTAGTTCCTTTCACTTAATAGTTTAAATATTTGATTCCATTTCTTTCTGGCTTGTGAAGTTTGTGCCGAGAAGTCCCAGGATAATCCAATAGGTTTTTCTTTATAAGTTACCATTTTCTTCTCTCTGGCTGCCCTGAGAATTTTGTCTTTGTCATTGATTTTTGATAACTTTAATATAATGTGTCTTGGTGAAGGCCTTTTCGAGATGAGATAATTGAGTGTTCTGTTGACTTCTTGAATTCTAAGCTCCAGTTCATTCTTTAGATTTGGGAAATTCTCATCCAATAATTGTCTGAAAATGCTTTCTAGTCCCTGCTCCTTTTCTTAGCCTTTGATAATGCCGTTATTCTTATAGTTCCTCTCCTGATGATATCCGCTAGTTCTTGTATTTCTCTTTCGTTATTTTTCATTCTTCAGTTTCTTTCTTCTTCCTTCTGATGCATTTCTAGATTTCTATCTTCAATATCACCAATCCTTCCCTCCATTCCTATACTGAGCAAAACATTGTTAATGACTTGAAAGCATATTTGCTATGTCAGGATAATTCTACCTTACATTTAGCCAAAACTTTCTTGAGCAACTCTCAAAGGCTACTTTTAACGAGATACCTGTACAATCTATATCACTCACCTGAAGATAGTTTTAGTTTTATGGCTTTACCCAAATATACATTAAGAAAATATCCAATCCATATTAATAGAATCAGGGACATAAAATTTATTCATTTTATATTGACCAATATACTTATTGCCAATAAATTTTCACAAGTTGGTATTAAAGAAATATAAATGACATATTACTTTTATTAGCAATGTAATTATAGTACTGATGGTGATAAAACAGATTCTTTTGAATTTGATGTATCTATTGATATTTAAAATGCATTTCTCCCAAAATATGGTGCTTGGGCATACTGAACATTGAAGCAATCTGAAAAATATCTGGTAAGGACTCTCTAAACTTTTCCTTCTCCCCTGAGGCAAGTCATAGGACCCTCATGTGAGATGCCCTCCCTGTACTCAGAGGAAAGAAGCATTCTTATCCTTAAAGATGGGGGGATACTGAGGAGTCTGAATAAACAAGCTTTGCTGAAATCCCTCCAGCTGACCACCCTTTGCTCATTCACTTTTGTCTTATCATGTTTCCCCATGACTTTTCACTTTTCATCAAACCTAGTATAAAAATATTCAGACTTAACCATTTCTTTTAGTCTTCATTTCCTTATGAAAGATCCCATGTCACATAAATCTTATTTTAATAAAAAAAATAGCCTTTTTTCTTGTTGATTTGTTTTTATTACTTTAATTTTCAGTCTCTTCCATGATCTTAAGATAGTAAAGGAAGACTTTTTCCTCTCCTAAATACCTCTTCTCCTAGATGTAATGTGATGGATTAATTTTTCCACTTTTTATCTCTATTTGAATTTTTAAACTAATTATAATTGCATAGAGGGACTTTGGCCCTATGCATGCTGCAAAAATGATGGTAATCATCAGTTGAGTAATTCATGGAGATTAATGATTTGATTTTTATTCAAATAATTATATTTTATAAGCATATATGATGTGTGTATTATTGATGATCCTTGGAATACAAATGAAAAGTTTTATAAATTCTTGTAGGGAATGCACTAACCTCTAAAAATATGTTTAACTATCCCCAGCAGCTCAAAATATCATTAGAGAACTACTCCTATGAAGTAATAGAACAAAGAGACAGAAGGGTCTCATATGAGTTATCATATTGAATTGTTAACAGCTGATAAATAGGTCAAGAGCATAAGATATCAGTTAAGAAATAAGAATAGTTTGAATTCAGGATGGAGAGCAATATGTGTTGCAGAGGAATCTCTGGGAAATCAGGGGGAAACATTAGAATTTGAGGAATATAGAGGATGATAGATCAAGGGAAAAAAAGTAAAAAAAAGTAGTGAGAGAAAGGAAGGGGAAATAACCATTTAACCAATTGTAGGCTCTGGAGATTAGCCAATTGTTCATTACTTGAACATAATACCAAGGAAAAGAAATAACATGAGTATTTTTTTCTTGGAGCTAATTACTAAATAGAAGTTATATTTTAATTTAAAGAATCAGCAACTCTCAGCTTTTGCTTTTTCTTCCTGAGAGAATCAAATCTATTTATTCTCTGCATGCCTATAACAATACTTTATAATGATGAAAATCAGCTGAATTATGTAGATTAAATTAAGTATAAGCATAATTAAATAGAAAAAAAAAAAAGAATCCCTGAAATAGCTTATAACATTTCAGTTAAAAAAGAAGACAGTATTCGGGTCAATGTTTTTTACTGGAGCTATATTAAGAAGTTATTGAGCTTCAAACATTATTTGACCATCCATCTTCTCTTAATCAGGTTGTAACAGGATAAGTTTTAGGAACTGGCCATAGAAAATAAATGTATAAGGAAGTGCTTCACAAAGAAGAAGAAAATAATCCTAAATTACAAAAGGCAGAAGTAATTTTAAGGCCCTGGTCACTTGTTTATAAAAGATTATAGATTAAAGAAATGAATACACTTTTCCTGGGAGATGTAGAATTTCTACCTAATACACAGAAACAAACACAGCGAGGCATCTCAGATGAGGAGACAAACATGTCCCAAATAAAAGCACAGGAGAAAACTCCAGATAAAGAACTAAACAAAATGGAGGCAAGAAATCTACCAAATACAGAGTTGAAACATTTCTTATAAGGATGCTCTATGATCTCTTGGTCAGAACTTCAACAAAGAGATAGGAAACAAAAATGAAGATGAAAACCATAAAAAAGAACCGGTCAGAAATGAAAAATACAATAACTGAAATAAATAATACATTGGCGGAATCAACAGTAGATTAGATAAAGCAGAGGGTCAAATCAGCGACTTAGAAGAGAAAGTAGCAGAAAACACCCAATCAGAACAGCAACAAGAAAAAAAAAATTCCAAAAAATGATGATAGTTTAAGGGGCCTTTGGATAACATCAAGCATTCACATCATAAGGGTACCAGAAGAATAGAATGAGCAAAGATTTGAAAACTATTTGAAGAAATAATGATGGAAAACTTTCCTAATTTGGCAAAGAAAATAGACATACAAGCCCAGGAAGTACAGAGAGTCCCAAACAAGATGAACCCAAAGAGGCCCACACAAAGACACATCATAATTAAAATGCCAAAGACAAAAACAAAACTTTAAAAGCAGCAAGAAAAAAGCAGTTAGTGACCTACAAAGGAGCTCCCAAAAGAATGTAAGCTTAATTCTCAAGAGAACCATTAGAGGTCATAAAGGATTGGCACAAAATATTCAATATGATGAAAAGCAAGGACCTATATCTGAGGATACCCTATAAAGCAAGACTATCATTTAAAATTGAAGGAGATAAAAAGTTTTCCAGAGAAGAAAAAGCTAACGGAGTTCATCACCACCAAACCAATATTATAAAAATGTTGGGGTTTCTTTAGAAAGAAAAAGGGTGAGAAAAAAACACAAATATGAATAATAAATATAGAATAATAAAATCACAATAACTATGTACCTATCAATATTCACTTTAAATGTAAGTGAATGAAATGTTCCAATAAAAAAGACTGAATGCATAAGAAAATAAGATCTATACATATGCTGTCTACAAAAGACCCACTATAGATCGAAAGATACACAAAGACTGAAAGTAAAGGAATGGAAAAAGATATTTTATGCAAATGGAAATGAAAAAAAAGCTAGAGTAGCAATACTTACATTGCACAAACCAAACCTTAAAACAAAGACTATAACAAGAGAAGGGCATTACATAATGACAAAGGGATGAACATGATAAAAGGATATAACCCTGATAAACATTTATACATTCAATGTAAGAGCACCTAAATATATAAAGCAAATATTGATGGACAGAAAGAGAGAGATCAACGGTAACACAGCCATAGTAAGTGACTATAATATCCAATTAACGTCAATGAACAGATCTTCCAGACAGAAAATCAGCAATATAACAGCAGCCTTAAATAACACATTAGGACAGATGGATTTAATAGATATTTTTAGAGCATTTTACCCTAAAGTAACAGAATTTACATTCTTTTCAAGTGCACATGGAATGTTTTTCAAGATAGACCACATGTTAGTCCCCAAAACAAGTCTCTATAAATTTAATAAAAAATCATATCAAGCCTCTTTGACCACTATGGTATGAAATTAGAAATCAATTACAAGAAGAAAACTGAGAAACACACAAAAATATGGAGGCTAAATAATATGCTACTAAATAATGAATGGGTTAACAATGAGATGAAGGAAGAAATCAAAAGATATCTTGAGACAAATGAAAATGAGAACATCATGACCCAAAATTGATGGAATCTAGTGAAAGCTGTCCTAATAGCAAAATTCAGAACAATACAGGCCTATCTCAATAAACAAGAAAAATCTCAAATAAACAATCTAACCTCACACCTAAAGAAACTAGAAAAAGAACAAACAAAGCCTAAAGTGAGTAGAAGGGAGGAAATAATAAAGACCAGAGTGAAAATAAGCAAAATAAAGTCTAAAAAATAATTGAAAAGACCAATGAAACCAACAGCTGGTTCTCTGTAAAGAAAAACAAAATTGATAAACCTTTAACCAGATTCACCAAGGGAAAAAAAAAAAAAAAAAAGACAGAACCCAAATAAATAAAATCAGAAATTAAAGAGAAGTGACAACTGACACCACAGAAATACAAAGAATTATAGCAAAATACTACAAACAATTATATGCCAACAATGTGGATAATCTGGAAGAAATGGATAAATTCCTAGAAACATATAATCTTCGAAGACTGGAACAAGAAGAAATAGTAAATCTGAATAGACCAATTACTATCAAAATCGAATCAGCAATTAAAAAACTCTCATCAACCTTAAATCCTGGACTAAATGTCTTCACTGGTAAATTCTATCAAACATTTAAAAAAGAATTAACACCTATATCCAATTGACATCAATGAACAGTATTCAAAAAATTCAAGAGGAGGAAAGACTTCTCTTTTATGAGACCACCATTACTCTGATTCTCAAACCAGAAAATTCGAGGTCAATTTCCCTGAAGAACATTGATGCAAAAATTCTCAACAAAATATTAGCAAACTGAATTCAGCAATACACTAGAAAGATCATATACCATGATCAAATGGGATTTATTCCTGAGACGTAAGTTTGTTCAATATCCAAAAATCAATTCACGTGATATACCGCATAAACAAAATGAAAGAAAAAAAAAAATCATATGACCTATCAAAAGATACAGAAAAAGTGTTTGAAAAAAATCTATCATTCATTTATGATAAAAACTCTCAGCAAACTGGGAATAGAGGGAACACATCTCAACACAATAAAAGCCATATATGATGATTACACAGCTAACATCATACTCACAAAGGGGAAAGCTAAAAGCGCTTTCCATAAGATCAGGCACAAGATAAGGATGTCCACTTTCACCAGTTTTGTTCAACGTAATATTGCAAGTTCTAATCACAGCAATCAGAAAAGGAAAATAATTAAAAAGCATCCAAATGGGAAAGGAAGAAGTAAAATTATTGTTATTTGCAGATGACATGATTGTATATAGAGAGAACTCTAAAGATTACACCAAGAAACTATTAGAACTGATAAACGAATTCAGTAAAGTATCAAGATACAAAATTAATGTCCAGAAATTGGTTGTATTTTATGCACCAATAACTATCAAAAAGAAAAATTAAGAAAACAATCCTATTTATAATTGCATCAAAAAACACACAAAAAACGTAGGAACAAATTTAACCAATGGGGTAAAAGACCCGTACTCAGAAAATTATATAACATTAAAGAAAGAAATTGAAGAAGGTACAAATAAAGAACAATTTGTCAACTTACCTTAATAGGTTTTCTTTGTTTAAAGATCAAATTATAGAAAAGTAAATTTCATGAACTATTATAAACTAATTTTGTTATAAAAATACTAGAAAAATGTTACCATTTTTATTTTCTATTATAATTCCACTTCCTGTTTACATATGCATTCCTTCTTGTTTTCAGAAAACATCATGCAGTTTAATAATCTTCTCAAGCATGCAGTGATTCCTGGTGCATTTAAAAAATATATTAAATTCTCATTATTGTGCTTTCTGACAAATTTTATGAAGCTCACTGCAACATATTCATATTAAAATCATACTAAAAGTAGCACAATAAATGAAATTATTGTTAAGGCAGTATGAAATTTTAATATAGATATTGAACCATTTTTAAGAGGCAGTTTGAGATGTTAACATACTAATTTTTTAGATCTGTGACTTTGAATTAGTTATTTATAACCTATTTCAGTCTTGATTTCCGACCTCGAAAAAAAGAAAGTAAAAGAAATAACATTATAGGGTTGTTTTGAATATTGAATGGAATGTATGTATGCATATTAAAACATATCATGTAGTGTCTGCAAGAATGTAGAAGCTCGGTTATCAATAATTATTATCAATTTTTTACATTTCAAAAAATTCAATTAGAAAAATTAAGGTAGAGAAGAATGAAATCATAATTGTGTGTGTGTATAATCCTGAAAAGAATGAAAACATTTTGAAGAGAAGTTTAAGAGCAATCAAATTGGATGGAAAAAAAATCTGTACACATGAGGAGCTTTGTCTTCAGCAGCTTTTAATTAGAGCATATTATGCGTATTTTAGATTCGATATTGAAAAAAAATAATGAACTTGAGTTCATTGATGACATGAGATATTGATGTTGAATTCTACACTTGATTCATTAGATTTCCTACCCTCTCCCATTTTTATTTACCTAAACAAATGTTACTTAAAAAAAAATCAGCACATATAGGTAGTATCTTGTGGTGTATGCTGTAAAATACTTAATAGTTTTATCGCTCTGAATTCTTACTATGTGAGGCAAGCGCCTCCACACCAAGGTCAGCAAGAATGTGTAATTTTGCAAATTTGGTAAATGAACTTAATTGTTTTCATATTTGTTTGAATTACATGGACTCTTTGTATTGCATTTGTAAGGCACATATATATTTTTTCTATTTTTTTTTTTGTGTGTGTGTGTGTGTGTGAACCACAGTTGTTAAACATATGTACTCACCAGAAAGGAAAAACTCAGGAATAGAAATCTATGATCTTATATTTTGTTACAATTAAGCATTGTTTACTAATCATACTTACCATAGTTGTTTTGAAGCAAGAAATTAAATATTTAGATAGGAGGAAAAGTCATTTTCCAAGAAGTCCTTGTTTGAATCTTAATAATTATGCCATTCAAAGTCCATTATACATACCATGGACTAATTCATTGCCTATAAAATATCAGTGTTGAATTGCAGCTTGTATTTAATTGCCTGAAAAAAAATTCAGATACAAAACACTTTGTAATAAAGCAGTATTTTGACAATGACCCTTATCATCATAATGTTAAGACTAACTAGAGTTAGACATTGTTGGTAATTTCTTTTATAATAATTTATTTTCATCAGAATTTAATTCATATCAATAGTCTACTAGTGTGAAGATAAACCTATTGAGAAGAAAAATCTGTATTAACCTGCTACATTCCAATATGACTCTGTTTTCACCTGATCGTAAAGGTTCTACATCAAAAGGCCTGTGGGAAAATGAGGAACAAAGAGAGAAATTATCAGTTTAAGGCTCTATGTTTTGAGAACTGGAACTAGCAAGGAAGTTTGAGGACTGATGATGATTCTGATTAGGTGGGTGGTCTTGGGCAATATACCTGAACTTTTTATATGTTACTTCAACAGTGCAATGAACATAATTATTTTCAATTCAATGGGGAAGATTAAAGGAGAAAAGATTTGTAAAACATTTAGAATATTACCTAGGCATTTCAAACAACAAATGAGTGTTAGTAAAACTCACTACACATGCAACTTTCTCAAACTCTCTTTAAATTATATGATCTTCATTTTCCCCTGACAAAAAACAAAAGACAAATTAGAGCACTATTGCTAAAATTTTAATGGTATCTCATTAATAATGCAGATTCTAACTGAGGTGGGGTCTGAGTTTCTTCATTTCTGACAAGCTTTCTGGGGATGCTGATGCTGATGTTTCTGGTTCTGGGACCATACTTTGAGGAGCAAGGCATTCAAGCTTCTCCTGTTCTAAAAAGGGCACTCGTCAGAGGAAGCCCCACAGATCACAGGCAAATACCCCCACCTCCTATAAAATCACTAATTTGAGGATGCTTAGAGATTATTAGAGGTGTAAAAAGTTGTAGAAAGCAAAAGTCCACTTGCACTTTTTCCTCCCTTCCAACTGACTTCTTTAAGGATCGTTGTAGGGATGATAATCCAAGAGCTGTTCTCTATGGGTGGATGGCAGTGTGTCATTTGGTAAAGGTGGTTCACTACATTTCCTCTCATAGTATGTAGATATGCCAAAATAAAGAAAATAAAAACCACTCTGAACTGACAAAGTCTGGTTTACATATAGAAAATGTTTTAGAATGTATGCTAACCTTTCAAAACACTTCTTTCTAAAAACATTTTGTCAAAAAAATCATAGCTATAGCTAGGAGCTGTCAATTCACCTCAGACAAAATCATTCTACATAGAACAATAAAAGATATTTCCTAGCATATAAAGTAAATTATTATTAATTATTATTAATTATTATTATTATTTACTTTGTATGCGAATAGGCACACTTTCATTCCGGGTGGAATAAAAAAATAAAACTTACTACTTCAAGGGTAGATATTTTAACAACATTTGGTTCAAAATCTCATTTTCCAAAATATCTTTCCTGTGGTGTTTGTATAATCTTACTCATAGACCCTTGGAGTTAGATGTAGCCTGAGGAGTTTAGCCTTCCCATTCACCTGTTTTCTCTAAAAAGCAGCACAAACATATACACAGACCAAAGCATCAAGAATCTGAAGGTTTAGGCAGTTATTTCACTTTTATCCACTATGTGCAGAACATTTCTCTTCATTTACAACTTCAGAAGAAAAACAAAGGAAACAACAACACAACTCTCCCTGCCCCACCCAGAAAAACAGAGAAATAGTCAATAAACTTTCATTATCAATTATAGAATTCTCTCTTTCCACTGCAGAGAACTCTCCAGCTGTAACTGTCCTTGACAAGTTGTCCCATTAATATCTAGGCTTTAGGTCCACTAATAAATTATTAAGAAAAACACAATGCTTAGCAACCAATATTTGTTGAATGAATAAATGCTTGTTCAGGGATGGGATGATCACTACATGGTAGGGAAGCTCAATAACATTTGGAATAAATAAAAGTTTACATACATTTATTTAGAGGAAATTCTTATGCTGAAGTGAAATCAATTATTCATAATTTCCACTCAATGATTTTAGAGTTTATAAAATATCTTTCCAAAATGAGAGCCATTCAAACATTTGTCATAGCTTACTAAAGTCTTCTCATGGTCTTTACATTTGCAATTTTTCTTCATCATATGTCTTTGTTTGAAGATACAATTCTCTGCAAAGACTCTAACTTTGTATGGGCTTGTGCTGAGTTTAAACACTTCATACTATCCATTAATTCAGGCTATTTTTAAATTTCATCTTCTCCTGTGTTACCTAGTTAGCTAGCTTCTACTCATAATTACGCAAAAATCTTAGACTAAATGGAATCTTTTACCTTAAACTTCATAGAGTGTTTTCAATTTAATTTTGCTTGATTTTTGGACCAATGTAAAGTTTGTTAATATTGCTTTTGCAGCGGAGTGTATGAATTTGCTCTAAGAGTTTTTCCATACACATTATGGGCATGACTCTTGTTATTCCATTCAAACCACTGACAGAAATTTTGAGATCTTTAAGTATAAGATCATACAGACCCATATCTGAAATTTATTCTAATAATGCTTCAGTAATCTATCATACTACATAATTCCATTGTAAAAAATAATTGAGCATGCCAAATGTAGTTATAAGACTATGCGAACACTAAAAATATTGGGCTATCATTTCCTAAAAATATTTTTACTGAACTTTTTCATGAAAAAGCTCTACTTTTCTGTATCTTGTTATAGTGCTGATTGATGCACACTAACATATAGCTTTATGTTTACTGATGATAAATTATTAAGAGATAACACAGTGTCTATCAACTAATATTTGTTAAATGAATAAATATTGATTGTACTGAATCATGCACACATTCTAGGTAGATGCACCTTGTGTTCAACTGTAAGATTGCTGGCAGGTCAAGACTGCAGTCCCTGACTTTAAAAATGAGAAATTTATGCTTTACATGCTGACTTATATCCAGAAGTGTAGCTCCACTGTTATTATGATATCACCAACTATAATAAATGGTTAGACACAATGCTTAATACAGGTCCAGAGATAGGCTATAAGATTAACAATCTTATATTAATCATATCATGATCATCATCATCGTGATCAGGACTGTGATGGTTATGAGTTAGTCATTTAGTTATGACTGTAATCTTTCATCTTAATTCATAATGGTGTAACTATTTGCTCTGTAAAAGACAAGGAGAAACTGACCTCCACTGTGTCTCTTCTTTCAGAGAATTTCTAATGATCCACATGTATTGCAGAGACATAATTAAAGAAGAATAATTAAATGTTTGATAGTTTCCATGGCAAATTTTCTGGATTTCTAGACTTTCTTTTTTCTCCACACTGTCCTATCATAAAAATTCCTTCATTTTTGTTCCATAACTAGTGCAGAACATCAATGAAACACAATGGCCATATTGTTAATACTGTACTTTCTTTAAAAAAGGAACCAGTTTGCAATAGATTTACAATTTTAAACTTGGTGTCAGCAGTTGTGAATGTTACATCTGTACTGTTCAACATGTAAAATAAATAGAGATAAGAAATAAGTGAAAAATTGAACATATCAATATTCAACCTTCAATATTTATGCCAATCTCCAACAATTACAAACTTTATAACAATTCTTATCTCTATATCTCCTACTCAGTAGATTTCTTTGCTTTTCTTTTCCAACCTCAGTGACCAATTATTTATTTAGTGCTACTGTTTCATTTCATTTCTATTTTTATAAACTTAGACCTCTTTATAACGCTCAAGCTTTTCATGTTCCTAGTTTATCCTATACATAACTTGAGCAAACTCAGAAATTTTTAAACCAGAAACATATATAGTAATAAAAACATTAATATTATTCTATATTATACTGTAAAATAAAAGTGAGAGTAGAAAAACAGTGTGTGATATTTATTATCCCAGAAGGGAATATTTACAAATTATGGTTCATTTTTTACAAATAAAAAAAAAGTTAACTGAAATGTATGTAAAAAACTCAAATTTAATGACCCAAATAATTAAAGACTGACTGAATTCCAATTATTGCAGAAGATAAAATACTTACTGAATTCCAATCGCTACAGAAGATAAAAGCCCAAGATTTAGTATATATTTATTTTATATATAAACTAATACCTGAGAAAAATTCAATTCATCTAAAAGAATATTTGGGTGATAATAGTTCATAAAAGGTTTTGAAAATGTGAATGGCAAGTGAAAATAAAATAGTTAAAATTATTAAAATGAGGATTGAAATGAGAATATTCTCATACATGATGTGATATAATTCATAATCAAGAAATAGAATTTTAAATGATTAATAAATATCATATCATAAGCGATGAAGTAAAAATTATTTACTAAAGGTGGTGAAACAAAATATTTTATGGAAAAATTAAATTTAGATATAACACATCATGCATTAAAACCAATTATATCTGCAGTCAAACTATAAAATTTAAAAAATTAGGTAAATAAAATACTACTTACTACCAAATGATATTTATTAAAACATCTTTGGAAGTTTGTCTTCAAAAGGAATATTATTATAAATCAGATAGAAAAAAGTTATAAAAAATAAAATAATTGAAACCATTTAATTTAACCTGTAGCTTGGAAAACAATATATTAAACCACTTGAAGTTTTCCATTTGTCCCTCTTTAAATAAAATAAATACATACATTCTTCTTTAGAAATGTCTATCCTCTACTTTATAAAATATAGTTCTATTCCCTAAACACAGCATAGACTTAAATATATTTAACATTTATAATTTTAAATAATGTTCGATGTTTTCTTTTGCAATTTGCTTGGTTTTGCTCAACATTGTGTGTGAGAGAGATTTATTCTGATTGTTCACTCGGTTCTATTGTATAAAATCCATTGAAGGATAATGGCAAAATTAATTTATGTATTGATATGTTGACATACATTTAAGATATTACCAACATTTTAACTTTTCAACAAATGCTACTTTACCCCCTGACATTAAGAATAATAAAAGATTACTATGAACAAATATATGCTTGAAATTTGATAACATAGATGAAATGGACCAATTCCTTGAAAGACACAAACTCACAGTAAAAGAGATAGATAATGTGAATAGGCCTATATCTATTAAAGAAATTGAGTCAATGATTAATAACCTTCTAAAGGAGAAAGCTCCAGTACCAGATGGATTCATTGGTGAAGTCTACCAAAATTTAAGGAAGAAATTATAGCAACTATTTACAATCTCTTTCAGAAGATAGAAGCACAATGGAATACATTCTAACTCATCCTATGAAGCCAGCATTATCCAAATACCAAAATCAGACAAAGAAATTATAAGAAGAGAAAACTATTCACCAATATCTCTCTCAAATATAGATGCAAAATCCTCAACAAAATATTAGCAAATCGAATCCAACAATGCATAAAAGTAATCATACAACTCTACTAAGTGGGATTTACCCCAGGTTTGCAAGACCAGTTTGACATTCAAAAATCAATGTATATATCACATCAACAGGCTAAAGAATAAAAATCACAAGATTATATTAACAATGCAGAAAAGGCTTTTCACAAAATCCAACATACATTTCCAATTAAAACAAAAATCTCAGGATACTAAGAATAGAGAAAATAGTCTTATTCAAGACTGGAAAAACATTTAAATAACAAAACAAACAAATCTGGATCTCTGAAATTTTACTTCTAGATGTGTTCACAAAAAAAAATGTTCCTAAATACACATAATAATATGCAGAAGAATGTTTATTACAGTACTGTTTGTTAGAGTAAAATATTAGAAACTATTTAAATGGCTATATTAAGTAGGATAAATGGTGATATTTTCATTTGATGAATAGCCACAGTGAAAATTCTGAACTAGAACTAGGATAAACATATACATCCTCAGAACAAAATGTGCGCTGAATAAAGTGTTACATAGCAAGATATGCACAATAAACTATTATATATTTATATTATAAAACCTGCAAAATTTTAGTATGTAATTCTTGTGGTTATAACAACATACTAAAATTACGTTAAAAGATCATGAGAATTTTAATCACCAAATATTTGTTAATGATTCCTTTTTGAGAGTAAGGATGATGAAAGACTAGGATGATGAAAATCTGCATAGGAGGCCTCAATTTAGATTTCTTTTCTTTTTAAGAACACAAAGTACCGAACATTTTATAAGCCAACATGGCAGCCTTGAAAATGCACCTGTCAGATCTCCTGCTGACTCTGCCGCTGCAATCTGAAATCCATCAGTGAGCTTGTGCTAATGTGGCACTTGCTATAGGCTGCCACTCCCACCAATGACAGCACAGTAAGGAATAGTAAGGCAGATCTATACTTGGGAGATGTGCCACTTCTTTTACAGGTGACTTGGTTCCAGGAATTCCTGTCAGATTTGGCGAAATTTAGAATTGCAATATAGTCTATAACATTCCTTCCTCCCTTCCTTCCCTCTGTTTCTCTTGCACAAAGTGCATCATGGTCCAAATGGCACTCCCAACCTTCTCTTGCTTGCTTCACATTTTCTTCAACATTTGCTGGTCTAATTCCTTCTTGACATCCTTCTATGAGGATCCAAATTAACACAAATAAATACGACAAATTGTTAAGATTCAATTAATCTCTATACTGTGTACACTGATAAATAAGCATTCATTATGTAAAATATCCATAATTGTATGGTTTAATTTGAGTAGTTGTATTATGGGTAATTTATATTCTTCCTTATAATTTTCTACATATTCCAAAATTTTCTCATTAGAAATTTGTTAATTTGGAATTTGGAAAAAAATATATAAAGGACTTCACATATAAAAATAAATCAAGATAAAAATGCAACAGAACTCCATCTTTACTATTGCATTATTTTGCTAAAATTTTACAATGCGACATGAATATTTAAAACTTTTGTACTGAATTTTAACACTCATATGCTTTTCACACATATACAATGAATCTGTTGACAGTGGACATTTTTTTTCTAAAAATTAGAAATTTGAGCCAGAATCTCTGTCTACCGATGTTAAACAAATATTTTCAAATGTATGTACATTTGTGAACATAGCTCTCTCACCATCAGTAAGAAAAGGACATATTGGCCCTCTTCTTTTATACAAACATAAACCTGCCATTTGGTACTTCCTCTTCTCAAGCAAGCTTTCCTTTGTTGATCATTTTAGCCACGATTTCCCCCAGTTTCCTTATTTTATGAGAAGACTTGATGACAGACTCTTACATAGGTATGCCAAGTCTGTCAAAGACAAATCTTTAATCTTTACTATTTTCGAACGACAGTTCACACGCAAGCTCACTATTCCAGTTCCATCTTTTAATTGGTTCCAATGACGATCTTCTATGCTGAACTACCTCTGTAAGAACTCTAGTATATACTCATTGCTAACTCTAAATATTTGCTTTGCCATTCATACTACTTGAAATATCCCCTTTCTAGTGTTTTGTGTCAATTTGAAATTACAAATGTCTTCAAAAGATATTTAAATTTTCAGATTTGATATAGTTTTTCAATCACATTATCATTTCACATTTCTTAAAGTATTAGAAGATAAATACTACCTTAAATGTTATTTGATGCTTCACTACTGTTTTCTAGTTATTGATATTCCTATGTAATAAACACTTCAAAAGAAGGTACTATATCTTTAAAGTAATTTTTAAGCCCTATATAATATACAGCCAGAATTCTCAAGTGCATGAATGTTTAAAGTAATTTTTAAGCCCTATATAATATACAGCTAGAATTCTCAAGTGCATTCACCAGTTATCGAAATGTCATTCACTGCTTTGGAAGTATAAATTAGCACACTTTTTTTGAAGAGCACTATGTCAATATATACCAAAAATTTATTTAAAGGTATATTCTCTTTAATGGAGCAATATCATTTACAGAAACTTATTTTAAAAATAGTAATATGTATGTGAACAAGGATTTTTCTAGATGGATGTTCTATGCAGCATTGTTTAGAATTTGAAAATTATGAATTATAAATTCAAAAACAAGGATGTATTCCTTTCTTTGCTTAGGCTTGCCTCTATTGAGAACCTTTTAATACTGCTGAAGCCAGAAGGAGCCTATGCTCAAATAATAAACTTTCTTTTTTCATAGAATGTGAACACAATTCATTAAGCTTAATTAGTTTGTTGTAAGGAATGACCTAGCTACAACCCATAGCTTGAGTTTCTCTCACTTGATTAGTGATCTAGTAAGGGTGACATGGGCGCCCTTGAGATGTGGCTGCATATTATGGGAAACACTACAGAGATAGTTTATTTGCTCTAGGAAAATCAACCAGCAAGTTTGCTTTTTCAGCAAAGCTTGTGAACAAATGAAAAATAGAAGACTTGTTCTGTTTCCATAGTGCTTCCGCGAGTACAGGTTCTTTCCATATACCAAAATACATCAATAATATTTAAGGCAGGATTTTTCAACATGGCATTATTGATTTTGGGGGCCAGATGGTTCTTTGGCGGGGGTGCGGGTGGGGAGCTGTCCTGCACATTGTAGGATGTTTAGCAGCATTGACCTCTACTCACTAGATGCTAGAAACACCCTCCAACATAGTTCTGCTGAAGTTTGTCTTCCTACATCCAGATGGACTTTGACACACTGTATGGTTTTTTTTAAAAAACTTCTAGTTTTAGGGATTTCTTATACATGTTTGACCAGTCTAGGTCCTTAGAGAAAAGATTTCTTTTGGGCATATAAGCAATAAATTATTATTTGTTTAAAGAAATACTTCATTACCATCATATGTAAATAGTTCACAGTTTATATTATAGTAGTGTTCAGACAGATTTCAACAAAATATAGATATTGTTGATTATGAACTGATATCCTGATGAGTTATTACAATGGAAAAAAAAAAGAAATTGGGTTCACTCTCAATGAATAATAAAGAAGAATCAGTAGAATAGGATACAAAGGAAAGCAAAGAGACAATGTGGCAAGTACAGAAGAGAGTGGGTGCAGCAGAAATTAGAGGACATATATCTCTGCCATCATATCAGAGACACAGAGAAAGCCTGGAGGACTTACTGTGAGCAGTAATCTGCATATAAAAGTAAAGATATAGAAAATTACAAAGTAGAATAGAAGTTGTTTTTCTTATATAGAATGCGTTTTCCCCTCTTTCCTAAAAATTTTGTCTTTTTTAAGCGTTAACGAAAAAGTTTATCACAGAAGAGGAGCTACTCACTATTTAATTAATTATTTAGAATGACTTAAGTGTCACTAGTGGTTTATATATAT
>NW_006436298.1:1893659-1903518 GCF_000325575.1 Pteropus alecto
TACTTAGGAGCAAAAACTTCTGTTTTATTATATCCAACATCAATAGCCCACAGAACACTGAATGAATGTCCTAAGGGGGGAGGAAAGTGACTTTGGTAAAAAAAAAAAGTGAAAGGATAAATACACAAACCAGCTATGGACAAGTAAATAAAAGAAAAGCATGAGAGAAAGTTTGAGAGGAAAGAAATGAGGATGAGCTACAGATTTTGATATCTGCATGTTAGACCAGAATAAATCTCCGTGACTATGGATTACTTTTGGATAAAATTGTTTTGATTATTAGATTGCAAAGACATTGCAGACAGCCATAGTGGATGTGATGATGAATTTAAAATTTCAGTTTTTGAAAATATTTTAATTTGATATTTCAAGGAGAAAACAAGACATGTGGCATTTTTATTTTCTAGAACTTAGAAGTTTAAAAATATCTTCCATTTGCAAAATGAGGGGCTTTTGTTTGTTTGTTTTGTTTCGTTTTTGTAAATTAAAGTACATAGCAAAAAAGTCAATTGCAGATCTGCCCGGGTTTAAAATGTCATTCTACACTTCTGGAGAAGACTGAATTCCTAGAAAATAGGATTTTCTAATTGTGGTACTAATTGTTACTAATTGTGGTACTATAATCAGGAAAGCTTTAAAATTAGTGAAAGAAATGCCACTACCAGAAATATTTATGTCTGTTTATTTCATAGCCTCCAATTTTTCGTGTGTGAATGCAATAACAACTCAATTATCTGAGACTAATTAAAATTTTATACTTCTCTTTTGTTTCTTTTTTTTTTTACTTCTTTGTCATAAGATTAAGTAAACAAGATCAAAACTTACTGATTTTTTTTCCTTTTTACATTCAACCATTATTAAAGGCTTGCCTTAAGACTAATGAGGAAGCGAATTCCCTATCTAATCTTAGATAATATTCTAATACTTCTTATAAGCGATTACTTTGTGTCCAAAGATAAACTATATGTTTATAAGGAATATTATAAAGGAAAAAGGAGCAGCCTATTACTGTATCATTCCTTTTCTAAATTCAATAACTATATTTAGATTGTATATTTGAATTTTCCTGGTTCTTACTTCTCTCTGCTATTGTTTTTATCAATTAAAAGATACATGCATTTATGTACATTGTTAACATACATATATACATACTCTTTCTGAAAGACTAAACCAAAATTAACCATAATATTTTCTTCCATTTTAGTTTGTTTACATATCATTAGATCGTTAATAATTTTTTCACATTTCATTTCAATTAAGCTAGTAGTTACTGAATTCTTTCTATTAATCATATATTGATATTGCAACAAAAAAGGATAAAGATTAATTATTGTACATGGCCTCTTTGGAAGACAGAAATGGCCAAGGAAGATAACAGAAATGAAGAAGTAATGTGAATGAAATGATACACCACAAAGCAGGTCTATGTATAAAGTGCTAGAAGGAGACAGATGAATTATGTGCAAAATTAAAGAAAGGAGATGGTCATCAAAGCTTAAATCACCTAGGGAAAAAAGAGAAGGAAGAGCAAATCATGGAGAGGTTATTGCATAAGTGAAGAAGATATTTTGTTCATTTTGTTTTGAAAAGTAAAAAACAACAACAATTACCATGAAATTTCCAAGATGGTTTTATATTCCAAATAGGACAACAGAAAAGAACTATGGTAAGGGATTTATATATATGGGCATTAGGACTTCCACAGCAACTGTAATAAGCCCATGTGGTCTGTAATTCATATAAATATCATTCATAATGTAAATAATCATAATGAAACAAATTTTAGAACTACACATTTAGAATACCTATAATAAAATACAAACACTTGTTGAAAGCATACTAAAGGAAAATGGGCCATTATGTAGGCATTTTATGTAGCATTGCACCATATTATTAAGGAGAATAATTCCTTAAAACCCATCGCCAAATACATTTGTGCAGATAGGCATAGGCACATACTTTTGTGTTGGAAGGGGATGCTGAGAGAAAAGGCATTATTTTCTGACCCTTAGCACAGGGAATTTGAGGACTTGATTTAGATTACTAAAGGGAAAATATCTTCGTAGTAATAAAATTGTCTTGAGGAACAATAATTAAGCATAAATACAGTACTTGCACAAATTATTCTCTTAGGAGTTTTTATACCATCTTATTTAACATGCAACATGTCATCTTGACATTTTTGTGTACTCCTTGATTTTACAAAAGGTTATCTTTGGCTTTGATTGGAATATGCTTTCCTAACTATCAATGAACTAATCATAGCCCTTTGGGTGAATAATGCATTTTTTAAAAATAAAAATAAGCCTTGAAATGAAACTTAAGAAATTTAATTCATTATATTATATATAAACACCAAATTTATATCTAATACAGCAGCAAAGAAAGTAGGAAATGCAATTGTTACAGAAAAAAAAAATGCAGCTGAAAAACTTACCTGAGGTCTTGATCAAACCAGTAAAATCATTCTTAAAAAGAAATATAAGCCTATAAACTTCTATCTATACCCATTCTTATAATTCAAGCCTATGTCAGTCAGATGCTGGGTGATGACTCACAGAATAACAGAGGTGGATAAAAAACAGTCAAGTTTTGTGTGCCTTTTGTATTTAGCATACTTCATCTTAGTTACCCATTCTATCCCTTTGCCTGCCTCCCTTTCCATGACAGTACAGTTCAGTGCAACTGGCTACAACCTTGACAGACTCCAAATGGAGAAAAATACAAATCCTGATAAATTCAACAATATGTACAATAAGTAGAGTTATGTCAGTTGGAGCACATAAATGTTGCTATTTTTATAATGAAACCACTAGAGAAATCTCTAGAATAGAACTATTTTTATATACTTTTCCATCCTTAATTAAAATATTTATTCTGAATATTAACAAATTACTGTATTAGAAGAAAAAAATATATACTTTTTGAAATTTTCTTTCCAGAATATGCTTCCTACTGCTGTATCTATGAAGGACTCTAATTGCAACTTTTCTTTCTCTTATCACTTTAAACTACATAAGAATGATTGATTATTCTACTTTATTCACCTGTTCTGCATTAAAGCTCAGCTCAAAAGGTGTAATTAAGTATATCAACTGTACTATCTCTATGTGACAAACATTTGTTGTTAGTTTTGACTACATTTCATGATTTTGTATGTTTGAGGATTTTTCCCAAAGAAAAATATAGAAATTTGTCTTTCTTGCCAGAGTGCATAGATTTAACATACAATCTACAAATCAGAATGAAGCTTTAAAGTAGAAACTGGTCATGTGGAGAAGCAAGCAGCCCATAGAAATAATTATCACGACATGGGTAGCTACAGCAATATTCCACTTTCAGGGCCAGTTCTAGCAGCAGAACTACTGCCAAGGCCACTGATCAAATGTGCAGGGCAAGCTGCAGTGTCTGTGCCTGGAACTGCTGGGGTCAGTGTGTTTC
Source organism: Pteropus alecto (assembly GCF_000325575.1). NCBI lineage: Eukaryota > Metazoa > Chordata > Mammalia > Chiroptera > Pteropodidae > Pteropus > Pteropus alecto. The sequence continues at coordinate 1,897,101 of NW_006436298.1, forward strand.
CACTGGAACAGTCCTATGGTATCATTTTCTTGATGCTCCTGACATGATTCTTTAAGGCTTGATACTCAGGCATTCCTTAAGATTTTTTGGGCTTTGTAATAACAATTGATAAATTCATTTTTTCTTAAAACTATTTAAATGATGTTTTTGTTGTTTGCAAACATCTGACCCATATACTCTAATTCAAATTTTAAAGCATATAACATAGTTCATTGTTTCAGGTTATTTGAAATAAGTGAGACAACTTATGTTGATGAGCAAAAAGCAAAAAGCAAAAAACATTTGAAAGCAGCACTCCTATCCACAAATGTAGGAAATAAATTAATATTTTCCCTTCTGTTCTGCTAGGGATAATATATTTTTCTCATAATTCTACACTTTATGGCACTCTCATTTTATATTCAGAAATTTACTATAGTTCAGGTATACAAAGGAAAATGCTCTCCACTGGAAATATAGTTAAAATATAATTTCAGGTTATGGCTTATTGTTAAAAGATATTACATTGCAACATTCAAGCACGCCATTAATCTTTGAGAGAGATGTCCGATGATGCTGATGAGTCTATTTGATTTTTGTCAGGGTTTTCAATAACTTTCCAAATGGGCTGTAAGCTTTTGCTTATACAGTTGCTTTCTTTCTAAAAATACAATGATATGCTCAGCTTTCTTCATAAGGACTTTAGAAAGAAAACAATTCGAGGACAATGCCCTGAGCCATTGTTACTTGTAGGTATATTTTTTAATAGTATAGAAAAAGTGTCTTATTTCAGCAGAATATATATATATGTGTGTGTGTGTGTGTGTGTGTGTGTGTGTGTGTATTTAAGACAACTTGATAGAAAGATTTCTACCTTAAAAGGGGATTTAAGCATACTCTCATGTCATGGTTTAAAGAGCAATGCTAACCCAGGTAAAGAATGCAAATAACAGAAAGCACGGACATCCTGCTCTTGAGTTAGAAGAGAGCAACAACACTAAGCAGGCATCCCAGGGATTAACAAGCCTTTTTTTAATACTTCTCCAGGACTAGTAATTAGAATCTTCGAAATGGGAAGCAACTGTCCCAGAGCAGATGGTGTGGGTAAAGCGTGAGGTGGGATCTGCAGCTGAGCTCTTGACCAAAAAAGCAGAGTCTATGGGCTGCAAGCACTTGGTCTACAGTGGTCAATACCAATTCTAGAGAGGAAACTGAAGATGGAGATTAGAAGCCAGTGTGTTTATCTCTTATAAATGATTCCCTGTATACATATAATTATCTAATATCTACCTACCTATCTATATCTATCTATCTATCTATCTATCCACATATAGTTATTATAACTTTTGCCAACTCCATAAAATGCCCTAAAAAAGAGAACCTTTATACATGGTTTCATGTTAGTTACATGGTTCATGTAGGTACCTTATGATAACTAGAATCAGGATTCTAGAGCTCCAAGTGCATACTCTTCTTTGTTATAAGACGTGTGGTTATATCTGGATTGTTTCTAATTGAAAGTCATAGAAAACTTTAAAAAATATATTTCCAGCAATGAGAACAAGTATAAAAAGGTGGAAGAAGCATATTTTTCAAATGGAAGTAGAAAGCGTAGAAACAGTAAGAAATACAAAGTAGAAAATACAAAGTATTTTAGTAGAAATACTTAGTAGAAAACACAAAAATGAATTTCATTATACATTATCGTTTCAGTAAAAGCATGTGTATAAAATGCTCCACATCTGTATGTTGAGGTTAGAAACAATTTCACATCAATTTTAAGTGAGATAGATCAGAAAAATAATGTAATTGTTATTCTATTGCACTTGTATAGTGAACGAAAGTGTTTTCTATTATAAATGTGACACTATGCCTTGATTAAACAATTAGATCAAGGATGTATCACCTGAGCCTATCAAACAGAGCAGCAGTCCCCAACCTTTCTGGCACCAGAGACTGGTGCTCCTATGAGAATCTAATGCCTGATGATCTGAGGTGGTGATGCTAGTGTTGGGGAGTGGCTGCAAATACAGATGAAGCTTTGCCTGCCATGAATCTCCTGCTGTGCAGACAGGTTCCTAACAGGCTATGAACTGGTACTGGCCCATGCCCCAGGGGTTGGAGAACCCTAAAATAGAGGCTATTCAGGCTTCTATTAAAGATAGCAGAGTAGGTAAACACAGTTCTTGCCTCCTCTCACAACCACATCAGAATTACAACTAAACTACAGAAGAGCCACCATTGGGAATCATCTGGACTCTAGTTGAATAGAAGTCCTACAACTGGGGACATGCAGAAGAGGTCACCTCGAAATTGGCAGAAGGAGCTTAAACGCAAAATGGACTGGTCTCACATATGTGTGTGGTGGCTGCAAACTGGGAGGGATATCTCAGCTGCAGTGGTCCCCATGGAGGAATGAGGGGTCCTGGCCCCACAACGGGCTCCCCAGACCAGGTTTCCGGTGCTGGGAAGAGAAGTCCCCACTTTTCTGGCTTTAAGCCACCAGAGATTGTGGCTGAGTGAGACAGAGGGTGGCTAGAGCAAGAAACATTACTCTTAAGGGGCCCATGCTTGGTCTTACTCACTGACAGACCACTTCTTCTGAGCTCCAGTGCTGAGGCAGCAGCTTGAAAGGCTCCAGGGATGAATAGGGAGGAAGTGAGTTATCTAGATACCACTGGTCGCCTTACCTTAGTGATTACTTGAGACCATGCCTCTCCCATCTTGCCTTCCCATCCAAGACTCTTCTGGTGACTTTTTCATGCAAACGACCTGTCTTGGCTCATGCTGTCAACTTTCGTAAAATCTCTCAAAGGTTTGCAATACCCAAACAAGCAGCATCTGGTGATGCTGTGTTCTGTACCTCTTGCTAAGCAGCCTCAAGCTCGGCACTAGTGGTAGACAGCCTCAGTTAGCAGCTTGACCTCTAGAGGCACCTTCAAACTCAGTGTGGGTGGTGGCCATCTGCAGATTGCTTAGTCTTATCAAGTGGCTCAGGGCAGAGCACAGGCTGAGGTCGAAGCTGGCCTGCAGCAATACCTCTCTTAGGATGGCCTGGGGCCGCATGCTCTGTGGCTGGATTCAGACCTAGCTGGAGCAACACCCAGGATGCATTCCAGAAGGACACACTCAAAGGGCAGACTGGGCCAGCACTACAGCTCTGCTAAAGTGAATACAGCTCTATAGGGTCAGCCCCTCACTGGCTTGTCCTCACAACCAATCGACCTGAGGGCCAATCCCTCTCACTGACATGCAAACAGCAAACACAGCTCAACTACAATGGAAAGGCACACACAACCCATATAAGGGACACACTTGCAGTACCTGGCTCAGGCATTTGGGAAGACTATGTCACTGAGCCCCAGAAGGCACCTAATACATAAGGACACTCTACTAAGACCAAGATACATAGCAATTACAAAATAGTCATAGGGATATAAAGTATAACATAAGGGATATAGTCAATAATATTGTAATAACTGTCATATAGGTACTAGATTTATCAGGGTGATCACATTTTAAGTTATAAAATTTCTAATCACTATGTTGTACACCTGAAACTAATATAACAGTGTATGACAATTGCAATTGAAAAATAAAAAAGTTATTAAAAAAAGATATGCAGTCTCAGTACATTATTATTTTTCACGGATACAAATAGTTTTATTAGAATATATAATACAAAGTTGACTTGATAACTGTGAAATTAAAGAACATAAAAAAAATAAAGTCAATTTCTCTATCATAAGGAATTCTATTTCATATGGAGTCATTAGATTACTGCTATGGGCTGAACTCTGTCACCCCAAAATCCACACATTGAAGCCCTAACACCTAATATCTCAGAATGTGATTTATTTGGAGATATTTAAAAGAAGTGATTAAGTTAAATGAAGCTTTTAAGGTGGGTCTTATTCAATCTGACTGATGGTTTTAGAAAAGAAAACTTTGGACACACAGAAAGATATCAGGGATGTGCCCACAGAAAGGAAAGGTCATGTGAAGGTGCACTGAGAAACTGGCCATCTGCAAGCCAAGGAGAGAGATCTCAGAGGAAATTAGATCTGCCAACATCTTGATCTTGGATTTCTAGCTTCCAGAACTGTGAAAAATAAATTTCAGTTGTTAAGCCCTCTAGTCTGTAGTATTTTGTTGTGGCAGCCCTAGCAAACCGATGCATTTACTATTGGATATATTTTGGCAATGCAAATTAATATTATCTATGCATATATAGTATATGGTATTCAGTGAATATGACTCATTTTGGCCTATCAGTGTCCATTTCTCACATATGCTAATGATTAGTACCCATTAATTTTTTATAAACCTTGAAAATTTGAATGAAAAGCAAAAGCCACATCGAAAGGAGCTGAAATATAAATATCATTTGTAAATCTTCATGTCAACATGACTGATATCTAGTTTTCTAATTAAGAGCATATTAACAATACATTCTCTTTGAATGTTTGCTCATAGCAAGATATCTTTGTAGGCTTTCTCTCTGTTTATGTACACTAACAAATATATTATATATATTTAAATTACTTATATATTTAATATTTTAAATTAGTACAGCATTATCAAATAATCACTTATATATTTATATATTACAATATGAACAACTTATATATTTATATATAATATATTACATATATATTTATATATTAAAATATCACTTATATATTTATATATTACAATATGAGCAACTCAATCAATTATATATAGCTTAGCTTAGGTCTGGATACTAAATAATGCTAAGATCAAGTGAATCAAATGGTTCATTACAGGCTTAATCGTGCTGCAAAAGTGAATTGTAAAACAGAATTCTCATTTGGATATATTATCCAAATTTATTACTGACAAATTTCTTAACATAACTTAATTCATTGACAGCAACATATTATTTCATTTTCACATTAAAATGTGAGATGAAAATATTGAAACTGTAATTCTATCACCAGGCACCTATGCTAAGTTGAGAATGTATCATGCATTTTAAAACAGAAGACAGTCTGTACAAACTTTTACCTACTATTTGAATGGTTTGTGTAAGTCAGACTATTTGTAAATTTCTGTAAATTTCTAATACAATGCTGGGAGTCCCCCATATTATTCTTCACACACTTTGTATTAGTTTGGGGATGGTGAGGAAGGATGCTTACTCTGTCTGTTTGCTAGTTACCAGTATCAATTGGAATCTTGTTTCTCTGGATATCTTGAGTTTATTTGTGAAAATCTTTAAATACATTCTGCTCATTCATGGATACATTTTTTAAAGCAAACTTCAAAATTCAATCAAATATTTCACTTTTGTTTGAATCCTGGAAATTTTACTGAAAATAGAGGAAAGAAAAATGCAAAAAAAGTGGTCACAGATATACTATATGATTTGACAATTATGATGATGTGTTTTCTTATTTCCTGAAAGGAAAAATTCATGATGTAAATGAAAAAAAATGCCTGTTATTTTTTACATCTTTATAGTTTCAATTCTCCTACTACCATGATAGCTCTTTGAGATTCCCAAATTTCTTTTCATTGAGAATTATTTAACCACCTTCTGACCTTGGCCACACTTTCATTCCAAGGTTTGTTATGATTCTTTTGGTCACAATTCTGAGTCTCATTTCATCATAAAATTTCAACTATGGGTATACTTCGAGAATCTTTATATATTAGTTCATGTTCTGACACAAAAGCAAGTCTTTCTTATTTACCTAAATAAAACCAATATTTGCATCTTCCATGCTGGTAGGAATAGAGTTTGTTCACTAATATGACTTAAAAGTAAAAATCTGATTGTCAAATACTATAGCCTCATTCTTAGAATTAATCGACACTAAAATGGCCCAATTTTGATAAGAGATAAAAGAAAGGAAAGTCTTCTATGGAACTTTTGGTCCATATTATTGAATCTGTCACTGCTTTTTCTATAATGTCTTAAATATGTCACACCAGTGTAAGAAGGAGAGTCATGAGAATGGCCAACAGCTAAATTGGGAAACTGGAACTCTTATGTACTGTGCTATGACCACTCTCTGTTTTCATTACTCAGAGTCAAAATCCTCATAAGAGAAACAGATGATAAGAACAAACCAAAACTCTTTTCATACTAAAAGATATACACTCCCTCATTACTTATGCATAAACATAGTACAGTGAGTATTCTTAAATCTTCTCTTCTTGATCTATAGTTCTTGTTCAGAATATAAATTCTGTAATATCAACAGAGGTTTTTGTTGGGTAATAGGTCTATTTATACTAATTGCAAATATATTCTGGTGGCAAAGTGTATTTTCTTGCTTATGTATTTCTTCTAAATCCTAGATTTGTTTTCTTCAGCTTAATTGTACATACTGCTTTCAATCTGTAGATTTTAAATATATAACTATATATATATAGATAGATACACATATATATATGCACGAGTTTAAATATA
>NW_006436298.1:1903553-1914326 GCF_000325575.1 Pteropus alecto
TATACATACACATATATATATTTATATATATATAAATATATATATTTTTAAAATGTATATATATTTATATATATATATATTTAAAATTTTCTCCTATGGTTTAAAGTAGTAATACTTACATATTTTATTTTCATAATTGCTAAGTTTCCTTTGTTTATTTCTGAATTTATGGCGATATTTGAAATGACTGACTGTCTTGGCAATCTAGCCCTACAATAGAAAAAATTCTTATTTATTATAAAATATAAGACGCAGATGAAGCCTGAAGACATTAAGGAAGAATAGAGATTGCTTGAAAGATTTCTTAGATTTCTTTGGTCAGTGTTATAAATATCTATGGGTGTTAAGTCTCCTATAAATATCTCCCATTCTAATGGTAGTCCTTGTAAACCTCAGCTACTCTCAGACTTCTACTTTGGTCCTCATATAACTTGAATGCATTTGTGTAGTATCTTCTTAATGGCCATAGGAAATAGTCTTTGTTTATCAGCAAAGAGTCAGATGTGAATATGTTATATACATTTATTAAATTTTAAAACATTGTTTCTTACTAAACATTAATTCTGCATTCGTGCTGTAGTAAAATCTTTATGTTAGTGTCTCATACTTTGTTGATAATTTCCTTAGTTGTTTGCCCTAAGAATTGATATGTTATTCTTTCTGCAGTTAAGCTAAGCTATTTATTGAAAATAATAGAAGATAAAGACATTTTTGTTTTTAGCAGCCACTTTAAGCAGAGAAGGTAAGGGTCTCTTTGTTAATGAGTACGTTTATTTAAAGGCATGCGCAAAATGATGAAGTTAGAACCGTGTAAATCAATGTAAATTCTAGCTTTACAACCAAGGAATATCTCCTTTAGTCATAGCTCTAATCATCACTTGAAATATAAACATATACACCTAAAGAGGTAAATCTCTCTGGAGTTCTTTCACCAGCTAATTTGTCTTAAATCACCTTCCCAGGCTTTTTCTTCTAAGTTTCTAAATTTCAGTAGAGATTGTCCACAAAACCCTAACTGGAGAAACATAGAAGAAAAGCTCTATAGCTCTAAAACATGTTACAATCATCTATAATTGCAGAATTGCTTATTTCCCTCTTATGTTGTCAATTTTTGCTTCACATGATTTTCTATTATTAGATGCATATACATTTTCATTTTACATTTTAACTCTTCTTGATATATTTTTCCTTGTACCACTCTGAAACATCCCTTTTATCTCTTCTCAGGTAAAACACTTTGGAAGTTTTGACTACATTTTAAGAGCCATTCTAGACTTGTTTTTTGTTTGCATCCTGTATCTTTTTCTATTCCTATACTATTAATATTTTTCTTTATATTTAAGTCAAATTTTTTAGCATATAGTAATTTCTATTCAATCTGTGCTGTAGTAGGTATATTGGGTTTTGTCCTGGACATTTTGAATGTGTTGATTTAATTTGTGTATTAAGAAATTGCTACTTAGTGTAATTATTGATATGATTGAATTTAGGTTTACTGAATTTATTTATCATTTGTTTTCTGATTGTTCTCTTTTATTTTGTTTCTTAGTTTTATATTTTCTGCCATCTTCTGGATTATTTGAGCTAAATTCTATATTGGTTTATAGGCTACAGTTGTTCTAGGAATTCCAATACACATAACAAACCTTTCATGGTCTGTTTATTGTATAGATTGTACCATTTCTATTAAAATATGAAAGGCTTTCAATCATATAGATTCTTTCCTTCTCTTTATGTCATTTGTTATAGTTATGATAACTACTATATATCCACACATTATAAACCTCACCTCAAGATTTTATATGTATATGTTACTTAAATAGAAAAATTAGTCTATTATATTTACCCAGTTGTTTAATATTTCTCTTGTTATTCCCTAATTTCTATAAATCCATATTTCTCTCTGGTATTATTTTCTTATAGGCCAAAGAACTTCCTTAAAAGTACGTGTAATGCAGGTCTTCTGTTCTTTTAGTTTTTCCATCATTTGGGAATGTCTTTATTTTGCACTCATTTCTGAAATATTTTCTCAGGATATAGAATTCTGGGTTGGAAATCTTTTTTTCCAAAACTTTAAAGATGTTGTTCCACTGTTTTTGGTCTCCATGTTTTTGGTGAGCCATTTGAAGTGATTTGAATTGTTGTTGCCCTGTGTTTAATATCTCAAATTTTCTCTAGTTTCTTTGAAGGCATTTTTCTTAAGTTTTGCTATTCAGAGATTTCATTACACCCTATGTGTGTGTATTTTTTGGTTTTGTTTTTTCGTTTCTCCTGTTTGGAGTTTATTGAATTTCTTAAATATCTAAATATATGTCTTTCACTAAATTTGGGAAATTTTGTCCATTATTACTTTACATATATATATTTTTTCTATTGTAATATCTTTCTCCTTTCTTTCCGAGACTTTAACAACATAAAGAGTATTTTTTTTTATGTTGTCACATAGGTCTCTGAGGTTCTATTCATTTTTTTTTCAAACTATTCTCTGTCTCTTCATAAGACTGAATATGTTCCATTGATCTATTCTCAAATTCAGTGATTCCTCCTTCTGTCATCTTTGTTCTGTTACTGAGTTGAGCCAGGGATTTTTAAAAAATATATATGTAATATATATACATTTTAACATGTGTATTTTCTTTTTTATATTTTCTATTTCTATACTGATAACTCATGACTTTCCATTAATTTAATAAAGCGTATTTATAATATCTGCATTAAAATTTTGTCTGATAATTATACTATCTAAGTTTTTGTAGGTTCAGCATCTAATGTCTATTCCCTTAAGAAGTAGTCAGATATCTCTAGCTGTTTGTGTACTGAATAATTTTAGATTGTATCTTGGATGTTCTGAATGTTATGTTAGGCAGACTTTCTTTCTTATAAGAATCCTTAGAAGACTGTTGATATTTTGTTTTGTTTATTTGAGCTTCAACTGAATTAGGTTCTGACAGTAAGTTCTGGCAGTACACTTTTCAGTTCATTTTTCAAAGCCTATGCTTCGTCGGATTTGTCTTATGCATATACCACTCAGAAATTAATCTGATACTTTGGTCATGACTAAATATCTGTGCAGTTCTCAAATACTTTGCTATGTTGCTTTCTTTCTATGCTGTGTATGAGCAGCTCATGAGTGAGTCCAAAATCTGTGCTGATTCATACATAGAATAAGTGTATGTACCTTCTCTCCTCTTCAGGATTCCCTCCACAGTCTTCAGCCTGAACATGCCTCATTTTGTAATTACAAAAATGTGATTTCTGGGTGTTGTGTGCTAAACTGTGTCTCTCCTCCTAAAAATTATGTTAAAGTGTTAACCCTGAGTACTTGCGCATTAACCTTACTTGGAAACAGAGTCTTTGCAGATGTAATAAAGGTCTAAGTTAGATGATGTCATACTCTAGTAGAGTGGGCCCTTAATCCAATATAACTGGTGTCTTTATAAGAGGAGAAGAGACACAGAGATAGACACACACACAATAAGAATGGTATGTCTCTGAAGACAGAGATACATAGGGAGGAGATGGCCATGTGCTTACAGAGGCAGAGACTGGAGTGATGTATCTAGAAACCAAGAAACATCTAGAAACTAGAAGAGGCAAGAAAGGACTCTCCTCTACAGGTTTCAGAGGAAACATGAAGCTGGAGACACCTTGATTTTGGATCTTTGGCCTCCAGAACTGAGACAAATTTCTATTGTTTTAAGTCATCCAACTTGTGGTGCTCTGTTATAGCATCCATAAAAAACAAATACATTACATATTTTTTTATCTTGAAATAATGTTCTGACAGTTCTGAGACAGTGGGCTACACTCTCTGAGAATTAAGAGAGAAGAGTGAAAAAAAATAACCTAGCAAAAGCACCTTTGTATGGATCACATTTCCAAGTTTTGGAACCCCTCTACAATCTGCCTGCTTTTGCTCATTTTTAGAGTCTTTAGATTGTTCATTAGTATGCAGCAGGCATATACCAACATATGGATCAATGACTCATCTTTAACTTTTAATTTCTGGAATTAAATCCATTATTTTCTCTTATTATTTTAGATTTTATTCTTAAATCGTGGCTATTTCTATACAGTATTTTTATCTAAAATATGATAATATTACCTTCTTTATCTTTCTCTAATTTATTCAAAATATGGAAAAGAATAGAGATTAAAAAACTGTCGTTAAAATTAAATCTTTCTCCTAGTTAGAAGTCAATCTTAATTAGCCTTTTGGCATCAAATTCATGAGCAACATATGAATTGATTAACTGGTGCCTCTGCTAGATCACATTGACACAATAAAAGATTTTTATCAGGAACTTTTTCTAAATTCAACGTACAACATATCTGTGAGTTCATTTGTTCCACCAATAATGCAGTGGCTCATTCATATAAAAAGGAAATAATGCTAGTGTAGTATAACTTGCAGTTACTAGAGTATTTCTATATTTTTGATATAATGTATTCTCATGTCCAATAAAAAAATAATCAAAGTTCTGTTTCTGTTGTTAAATAAATTTTATATGTTCTAGGCTATAAAATGATAAAGACATTATGTTTTAATGTCTCATTTGCATTCATTCATCTTACTAATCCTTTTGATCTTATGTATGTGGGAATATCCTTCTCCTAACATTCAAGATGCATGCCAAACTTGGGCCTTCTCTGAGCCTTTTTTATATTAATAAGAATAGTACAAATACAAGAAAATATAGACTAGGCTGAATCTCAAAAACTTTTTTTGATAAGGAATTCTTTTTATCAGAATATTTATTTAATCAGGAAAAATATTTGGACAGAATTAGTGTTCTTTAAAATATGTTTCAAAAATGCCCTTATAGTTAATCCATGTTAATTCCTAATTACACCTATTTTTTATTTGTTTTTCTTTTGCTTATTGTTCATAAATGTTTAAAGATAAATTTTTGAGTGTGCCAATGCTGGTTCAAACTTAATGCCAGGTACTATGTAATTTCTAAATTATATATATTTTTTAATTGTAGAGAATTTGGCAAGGGCCAGTCATGTGGCACCATTGCAATTCATAATTGCAAAGGTTATGAACAATGATTCTTCTAGTTTATTTTAGAGTCTCCTGTGCCCTGCCAATTTCTGTCATTTGTATGGGTTGGAAGAATTTATTTACCTCTTTGGAAACAACTGATGTCTCATTACTTCTTTGAATATATTTAGTTTTATTTCACTCTTATTCAGGTTGGAGTTATACTTCCTACCTAAGAGATACTTTTATTATTATAGCATTTTCCCCAACTATTCACATTTCCTTTTTTTGTTTTCCTTAGAATCTCGTTGCTCAAATTATCTTTTTTTTTATTGCCCTTACCTTTATTCTTCTTATAGATATCACTTTCTAGAGTTTATATCATTTATTCATATTAACATGTTTCTGCATGATCTTTTAGAATTAGAGATAACTAATTCCATGTGTAGGTATAATGATTCCATTAAATTCCTACGCACTGAGGTAATTTATCTTTGTATTGTCACAATTGTATTCTTAAAGGTTACCATAGCTCTTGAACTTTTCTTTTGAAATCTCTAAGCAAGGTAATACATTTTTATTTATTTAATTTCTTAAACATAAATATTTTGTGTTACATTTCGAAAAGCTAGAATATTGCTTTAAATGTTTGGTGCATAAGATGTCTAAATTGAAATATTTTTTAGCAATTATTAAAAATTCCAAATTGACCTTAGGTCCACTGAATCAAATTCTCCAAGAGAGAGAATCTTACGTTTAAAGTTTTAATAAGCACTTACGTGCTAAGTATTGAGAACCACTGATCAAGGATTAGAACATATTTTTTTCTATTATTACCAGTAATAATAAACCACATGGCTCTATCCTATTTGATTTACTTGTCTTGAAAAATAATTTAAATCCTTTATTACATTCTTGTGTACTACCCAACATTGTCTGTGAAATTGTTCTAAAGTAATGTTCACCTTCCTTTATTCAAATGTTATTCTCCTTCACCAATTAGCCATGCATTTTGTGCTCATATAATCTCTTCCATTATTCAGATCCCTGAAGTATATATTTTTAATTCTTATGACCTGTATATTGTACCAAATGTTTAATTGTTTCTGTATTATTTTCTATGTCATTCTAGTATATTAGGTTCAAAATTCTTTAAGGATGGAAATCATGTCTTTAAAAATTCATTTTAGAATGCCAACAACTTGCACAGTATTTTGTACATAGAAGATGCTCACTATATTTGATGAATTGAGTAGAACTGGCTTTCTTTCCTGATAATTTCTGCTCATTATTAGGAGCAACTTGCTACACTAGTGTTTTAATGTCTCATTTGCATTCATTCATCTTACTAATTCTTTTGATCTTATGTATGTGAGAATATCCTTTTCCTAACACTCAAGAAGCATGCCAAACTTTGCCAAGAACAGCTCTATCATTTTTATAGCTTGAATTATATGATACTGTTGTACGATGTACAACCTATTATTTTATTCTCTGTTTATCAAAACTGTGTGTCTAAAAACCACTGTAATGGTGCTTCAACAAAAAATTTCTGTGCTAATATCAATTAGGAAATACTGCACTAATGAAGTTAATTTATTTTTTACTGGAGAACTCCTCAGGTTCTTCAATATATTAATCAATAAAAAAATATATAGTGTTTAGTCTTTCAAATATTTAATTGAGAAAAATTAAATAAAGTAAAATAAAAAGAATCTTTTTTCACTATACACATCCTCAGAACAGTACTACTTTAATTACAGATCATTTACAGTATTAGTAACTTAGAAAATTAGTATTTAGTAAAGTATTAAATTGATTTGTGGGGAGGTATTGGAAAGACAAAAAACAAAACAAAACAAAAATATTCTTAAAATATTTGCTTGGAGAAAACAGGTTATTTAATTACATAACTAGAAAACAAACAATAACTTCCCAGAGGATTCAGGGGAACTACATTAGGGTCCTAAATCTTGCAAATATATTCAGAAGATATTTATGTTCTCTTTTATGATTAATTATTTCAAGTCTCTGTCCAAAATATTTTTAGTGGAAATGAAAAATAAATTCATTTTTTAAATCAATTTCCCAAAGGATCAACAACTCACACTTATTAATCATAGATGATTTCACACCATATGGTAAGCCATTGTAACTAATTACATTCACCAGTACTAAAACTAACCTTAAATTGACATTTTCTTCACTCATCTTCAGGACTAGAAATAATATTTCAAAAAATTTATAAGCCTCGACTTTTTAAACAATACTAAATAGACATTAAACCTACAGTTGATGCTTGCTTGATTTTTACTCAAATTTAGAGTCAACAAAACACAGATCTGCCCTGGATTTGATTTTCATATACAATGAATTTACAACCTCTCAATCATTTGCACAGTTTTATGATTTCACATTTATAGAAAATGTATTATAAATTAAAAATGTTTAATTACTGTCAATAGACATGCTATCATTTGTGTTAAATTATTCTTGAAACAATATGTTGTGGTCTTCATTTAGTCACTGGGCTGAATGTCCTCATCTTCCTTCCCTATGAAATATCCCATCAGTCTAACACTATTCTTTGGTCCCCCATCTTTCCCATCTCTATCACCTTCTTCATGGAGAATTTCTCGATTCTGCTCAAAGTCATTTCTGTGAACTTGTTATTAACTCTTGTAAATGTGAGTTCTCAATTGAGAGTCAAATAAGGCCTGATCATCAAATTAATCCAAGTACTGCAAATATAAGGATTCCTGTTCGGGAACATTGTTAAAAATAAAGCTGAATCCTTTGAGAAACAGAAACATTTGTCAGCCATTTTAAAGACTTAATAAAATTTTCTAATGCTATACAAAATGGTGTAGTCCTCAACAAATTTGATCTCAAAAGAAATGCTATTCTGAGCCACCTTCATTACTCTATTAAGATTCTGACCAAAAGGGAAATTTTTGGTTTTAATTTTTACTTTATATTTTATTTATAGGTAAAAAAGAATATATTGTAACCTGTGAACTAGGTTTAGAAAGTACAATTTATAATAACTTTTTCAATATAGGATTTCCATGAAATTTATTTCATGTAGTCTTATAGAACTTCGACAGAAACAAAAAAGCATTAACCTAATTTAGTAGTCTTTAAAAACGTACTTTTACTCAATCGTCCTGTAGAATGCTGTATCAAATATATCTGGTATTTTTATAAGATGATAATATATAAAAATCCAAATCAAACCAGTCCTTTCCATAGAAGGAGTTAAATTGATCTTTGAAATTAATTCACTCTTTCATCACTCTAAAGCCACAGATAAAATATGATGACCATTTTTACGTTAAACACTATTATTCATTTACTATCAATTTTTATTATTTTCCTTAAATATTTACTGTTGGTCTGGACAATTCAATATAATTATTTTTTTCAATGAATCAATTAGAATTTTTCTCTATATAGACCAATTAAGTGAAAGTGTACACAAATTAAAAAAAAATAAAGTTACATAATTATTTAATAAATCAAATACTAAAAATAATTGAAGCTCTAATGCATGTAGATGAAGCTTTTATACTTTTAAGTCAACTGAGTTTCATTTTTGCTCTGCCAAATGCTTTCTTCTAATAATTATTTTCTTAATTCTGACCACATCTATATTTCTCTTTCATCATGCCAGTTCAATTATCTTTGATGCTGTGCCCTAAGTAATAGAGTTAAGCATACAACAACAAAAAAATATCAAATTTGGTTTGGTTGTAGCTGCCATTAATGGTGCATAGATTATTTAGAAAGCCTACATAAACAAGGGATCCAATAACAAACATATTTACAGGGAGTAATCATTTTGATTTCTCTACTGGAAAAGGAGTTGAATAATTGAACGTCTTTATCAAGTATGAGGAAAACATACATTCTGCCTCCTTGAGAGGGAAGAATGTGTCTGGCATAATCCCCCCCCACCACCACCACCATTACTTTTTTCTTTATCATTAGGATGCTATTCTCTCTTTGGGCTGGACTTACAATACTAAAACCATAGATTCATTTGAGAAACCATTAACAATAAAGTAGCCATGATATTGAAAACATCAAGTATATAAATGTATTTGGTTTTAGATGTATCTGAAGGGAAGCTTGATGTGGTTGTTTTGATATTATCCCTATGAGTGATGAAAAAATTATGTTTCAAGATCAGGAAAGAATAGTAGACCCGAGTCAAGTCCTTCTTGAAATAAAATTAAATTATGTGGCCTTTTATGCAGTATGTAAATAGAATCTGGATTTGAATTCTGTATCTGTTGAAATGATGGGTTAAGGTGGGTTAAGGTGGGTTGTGAAGCTGGATAGAAATATAAGATGTAGCAAAATGAGGCAGAATGAAAAGATAATGATAAAGAAATTATAGGGTAGAGTCAGGATGATGAAAATTATTGAGAAAAAGCTTGACTGATAGATTTTCTATAGGTTTCTTCATTCTTCTAGAGATTGATATCCTATTAGATTTCAAGACACTTTTTAAAAATTCAAGTTTTTAAAAAATGACATATCTCTTTGAAAGTAGAAAATAATGTTTAATATCTACTATAAAATATTGAACATTTCCATGCATTTCAAAAGTATCCAACAAATAAATATTTGCTAATAACAGTAGATTAGAATGGTATAAATTTTTTAATTTCTTAATTCTCTATTGCTTTATATCATCTACCAAATCACTGATGGATATGCTGGTAAAATAATTAATAGTACATAAGAAGGCTCATAAAGAACAGTCCTAAAATGTTTACTGAAATTGGCAGATTCTAGAAGGAAGGAATTGTTGAATCTATAGTACTAATGCTTGGGCAAACACAGGAGTGAAAAATACAGCAATCTGGTTATTGTATCAAGGCATGTGGCTCATTTGCATGAGACTATAAATTAGGAGATAACTGAGAGCATGTGACATCAAAGGTAAAAATCTGTAACCAAAGTATTGATTTGGTTAAAAGCTGGAAACTTAAAATTTGAAGATGAAGGTTTTAGAGTGATATACCTGGTATTCATCATTGTTGATCACAATAAGCAAAGCAGCCAAAATGCAAGCACTGAGAGGAAAAAAAGGTAGCCAGAGGCATGAATTATTCTTGCACTGGACTGGAAAACCAGCCACTAAATAATTGAGAATTGACTTCAGGTTGAATGTTGAATTTTCACTGTGCGCATGGTTCCAAATCCCTTAGGTGAAGATTTGATTTACATCAATTAGATCAATAAATAAAAGATAAACAGAGACTAAAAGAAAATTCATCTCCAGCTAGAAATCATTCTCTTAAGGTTTATTTAGTTGAATTCTTTGTGGGATACCAGCAGTCAAACTCTTTATGTTTTCAAAATCAGTATCTAAGCTACTTTCTTCCATAATACAAAAGGAAAATTAACAAACAGTGCAAACAATTCATTCATGCAATTAAAAACTATTCTTCAAGTTCATTCAAAATGCAGTTTTGGAAAGAAAATTAACTATAACAGCAGTAGGGTTATAATTTTTTGAGGTATATCTTTTAACAATTTAATATGTAATGTTTGGGTTTGTTTTAGTTTAAATATTATAAGGTTTTATCTGGAATTTTTATTTTTGCATCACAAATTAAAATTGTATGAGAATAATACTTTGTTCCTTCATTAGCTATTTATTATAGTTTTTTATTACTAGTCAATAAAACATAAGAAATTGCTCCTTGTATCACAATTATTTTGTTTTTAAAATATTGTTGATTTATTTTACAATTTTTATTTTCCAATTTATT
>NW_006436298.1:1914356-1964123 GCF_000325575.1 Pteropus alecto
GGAAAGATGAAGTTATTTCAACAGGATCCCATGTTATAAAGTTCACTGTAGAATGAAAATGAAAATTACAGGCTAACTCTTCTGAAAATTGTATGTATACACAAGTCCTTTCAGGATCTCTTACAATTACCTTGTATAGGAAATCAATTGGCTACACACATTTAAAATCCACAAATACTTTACTGGGGTGATAGTAGATCAGAATCGGGGTAGGTAGAAAGAGGTTGAAAGATACACAAAACTACTGAGAATATTTTTACTTCCATTCCTCTTTAAGGAGAAACTTATGTTATTGTTCCATTTTTTTTTCTTTTGGTTCTAATTTCATACAAGACATAATTTGATATTTTACATCTATATATTCTCCATTGATTGCAAGGCTTTTTATTTTTTTTTATTTTTACTATTAACACTATATATTGTCTCCTTTATTTTCTTGGAAAGTTTACCATTTATCTAAAGTTTATACACAATAATACTGCTCAAAATTTTGTCATTTTCATACAATATTTTGCAAGTAATGAATAAATTGTAAGGACTGCACTGTATTTGTGAAAAATATAATCATATACTTTTGGAACTTTAAGTGGTCTTAGCATAGCTAGTCCATCCATTTGGCCTTCTGATGAGGATAATCGGGTTTATGGAATTTGTTAAATGTTCACGACTAGCCAAGTTAATAAAAAAAAACCAAACAAACAAATTTAGAATCCATTCCTCCCAATTTTTAAGTTAGAGGTGCTTATAAAGTAATATCTAATTGTGAGTTATATTAATAGTGAGAAGACATGGGATTAAATGAATAATCAGTAGCAACGTGCCTCTCAATCTCTTTTTTATTATGGCACACCTAGGGAAATGGGTGAACTTTTCAAGGTGAGAAGACAAACCCAAGGATTTCAGCTACCCCATATACAACACCACCATCCTAAAGGCTGTATGAATAAATATTTCAGTATCTCACTCAGCACATGAGCATGCTATGGAACATAATATGAAAAACTGTTAAATTTATAAAAGATTATTAAAACAAGATTTTAACTCAATCTAAAAGATGTTTTAGGATTTTCATCTCTGTGAATTAGGACTACTGAACTAGAAATGAAAGTGCAGTGACCTTAATAGTTTAAATCATTACTAAAGACTATATGAAGAGCACCATGTGGCTAAGCATATCTTCTGTCTTCCACCATATTGAAAGGTTGTGATGTGCTAGAGATTATGTTAGTACTGGGAATACAATAGTAATACATCAAAAATCACAAATAACAATTAGATAAAGAGGAGAAGGAATATATTCTGAATACTGTTTAAAGTCTAAAGGAAATTATACTTGTAATTGAAATTAGAGCTTGAGTCAGAGGCATTAGTAGATATTTCAGGGAGTTTGAAAATATAAGAAAATGTAGAGAGCTTTGTAAAGCAAAAAAATCTGAGTTTTCATAAAATTATTCTACCAAACTACACAGTATGGATAAACTGAAATCAAGCCCACAGGCAGAGATACCAGTTAGAAATCTATGGTAGTGATAGTAATAAAGCGATTACAGATACTTGAATTTAGGCAATAACATTGAAATTAGAAATATTTGTGAACTATTTTGGAGGTGGGTGAGGTGTGGAAGAAGAGAGAGAAAAGAGCCAAAAGAAGATTCTTTTACATCACACTGTTACAAGCAGGAGAATAAGTCAGGGGACATACATTAAAAAAAAAAAAAAAAGAAAGAAAGAGAAAGAGTTCGGGGGAAGAAATTGACAAAGTAATTGTATATATTTATTTTGAATTGATTTGAGGACAACTAACTAAAGATAATAAATAGCCACACATAAATATAAGAAAGAGGTCAAGACCACAGGTGAAGATTTTGTGGTCATTGGAATAAGACTGCACAAACAAGAATGCTTAGAAAAGTCATGAAAAAAAAAATGTGGATGGACCTAGAGGTTATTATGCTGAGAGAAATAAGTCAGACAGAGAAACATAAATACCATATGATTTCACTTATATGAGGAATCTAAGGAACAAAAAGAACTAATTGAAAATAGACCCACAAATATAGAGGATAATAGGGTGATGGTCAGAGGGGAGGGTGCTGGCGGAAGCTGTGAGAAAGCAGTGAAGGGTTAAAGAAGTACAAATTAGTAGTTGTTAAGAGAGTCATGGAGATGGGGAGCATGGCATAGGGAATGCAGACAGCAGTAATTTAATGGTTAGGTGTAGAGCCAGAGAGAAGATCTGAGAGCCAGAGTAATCAAGGGGATCGGCTCATAAACTTTACAAATGTCTAACCAAAGTACTATATACTTGAAACTAATTTAAAAAGAAAAAAAAAATGTAATGCAATAGACAATGTAAAATTAGCCTAAAAAATCTGAGCCAGAGAGTTCACAGAAAAATCAAAAGAAAGAGAAGTTTTCAAATGGTAGATTGAACTCTGCTAATCACCCACTGGCCTGTACTCGGTCATTAGATCCTAGTTTAGACTAATATAAGTTAAAACAATCATGAGGGCTAACATTTATTGAGCAATTTCTGGGTGCCAGGCACTGAGTAAAGCTTTCGAAATGCATTATTTTAATTACCTCCAAAAGTCTAAATAATATACACAATTATTAGTTCCATTGTACAGACAATGAGACTGAGAAGTATAAAGAATAACTTAGTCATACAGAATAGAAATATGTATTCAAATTTGTCTGATCCCAAAGTCTTCGTTTTTACATGTTTTTCTAAGGCTTATCCAAGCATGGATTTTAGATAGCTTGTATCAGAACCACTGAGGGTCTTACTAGTAAATAAATAAATAGATTACTGGGCCTCATCTTAAAACTACTGAAGAATCCAAATCTCTGTGGTACATTTTAATGAACAGGACAAGTGATTCTTAAAAGTTTGAGATACATAGTAGTATACTAGTAACAATGTTTCTCCAGGAATGTTGTGCAAGTCAATAAGTTTCCTGGTGATGTATTAAATGGCCCTTTGACAATGTGGTAAATGCAGAGAAAAAAAAATATTAGAAGAAGTTTGAATAATTTTCTTCATATACTTTAAAAAATGACTAATTGTGATTCTCAAAGAACTATTTTTTATAGTTATGTTTTTAAGTTATGAACATAAATTTTAAGGACTGTGTCAGTACCTTCCAGCAAATACATATTTATATCATTTGTGTTTGTTTATATCTGTGAAATTTGAAACAATCATTGTTATTTTTTGTGATGGATCATGGTTATTTGCAGAAAGTGGAATAAATTAATCTGTGACTACCTTAGTTCACACAATCAGTGAAAAGAAATATGCAATTAGGAAGTGTGAAATAACTAAAAACTGAATTTATGGCTATTTATCTCTATAAGTATTTTTGTAAATTTCTATTATAAAACAAATTCAGCAAAGTTTTCAATTCCCTCTCTTTGTTAAGTTAATTGAGATTTCCCAAAAAATATTCCAGTGAGGAACAGATGATTTTGCCACTAAATGAAGGTAACAGCAATTTAAAGAAAGACATTAAAAGGCTACATACATAATCAAAAGAGGTATAAGGCAGAGAATTACTAAGAAGAGAGATTTTTGCTACTACCTGAATGAGAAAGGTTAGATCTAAACACTAAATATTCTATTCTATTCTAATCTATTCTACTCTACTCTACTCTACTCTACTCTACTCTACTCTACTCCATTCTATTCTATTCTATTCTATTCTATTCTATTCTATTCTATTATTCTATTCTATTCCATTCTATTCTATTATTTTATTTTATTTTATTTTATTTTACTTATTTATTTTACATTTTATAGAGAAGAGTTGGAGTTTAATTGTGGTGAAATATTCAACCACAAAGGGTTTGTCTCTACTTGATGGTGTTACTGGCACATCGAAGACAAAAACTGATGAGACATTATTAGGCAGTCTTATAACCAGCACAAATGCTGAAATCAAATATGAAGACATAGTTTCAGAGTTGACTTTGACAGGAAAAGAAAATCTGAAATAATTTCACCACTATCCTCCAAGAGGAAATATTTACCCTTTTGGAGGTTTCATGTAATAGTCTCATTGAACTGGCATTGACAAGTGATTGATCATTGAAAATAGTCTTGAGTTAGAAATATTTCAATAATTTTTGGATCAATTCTCAATTGAGATATTTAAACATATCTAACCGAGTGACCCAATGTTACTACCTTTCTCAAAAGCCTGTAATTTTAAGAAAAAAAAAAAATATATATATATATATAAATTTAAACTAACATGTTCCAAGATTGCGAGAAATACTAGAAACAAAAAAATATGGACTCTGACTTTTGGTTTATCACCACTGAAATATGCATCCCATTGGCATAAAACAATCAAACTTATGTGTAATCTAGAATGTATTGGAGATTTATAGTTAGAGATATCAGAAAGCCTACTAATCAAATAGAGTGAGCATGGGGATTATCAAGTGTTTATATTAAAAAGGATATTTATAGCTGGGATTAAATACATCCAAAACTAGACTTCAGATGGTGAGCACACAATAGAGTATGCAGATTTCTTATTATAAAGTTGTGCACCTGAAATTTATATAATGTTATTAATCAATGTTAATTCAATAAATTTAATTTATAAAGAATACTAAATCAAAACAGAGCACATCCCAATAATATAAACATTTCTTTATATACAATGCTAAAACAAAGTTCAAAATAAGTCATGCAAAATATAAAAATACAGAGATGACATCACAGTACAAATAGCAGTACCAACCTATAAAAGACTAGAGTGTGATTCAATTTTTATTTACAAAAATACTGATAGCCCTTTAATTTTGAGAACCCTGAATTCCCATTAATATCCATTAGAGATGTAATGGAGTCTCAAGAGACTCCTTGTCAGTGTGTGTGTGTATGTGTTGGTGTATGTATGCTAGCATGTTCATGTTAGAGAGGAACTAGGAGAAGATTCATAAAGAGATTAAGATGTATCGTTCCTATGAAACTTAAAAATTTTCATATCTCTTGCTAGAACATTCCCTTCTTATACCAAAGTTATGGACTTTAATACGTAACATTTTAAAAGAGAAAAGGCCAGAATGAAAGCTAAGGTGTGGGAAGAATGTTATCTATTAAAGAAGCAAAGGGCTAAATAATATAGAACTCTTATTCATATGACCCACATTATTATAAAATATAAATAGATGATATAATGATTAATTTTCTGTTTTCTGATCTTAGGAAGACATAACCAAAAAATATAGAATGAGTAAGTAATTACTAATTAGCAATACAATTCTGAATTGTTTTTCTAAGAAAACAAGCTCATAGTTTATTGGTCATTTATCTCTATAAATATGATGAAGTGTGCCACCTTAGTTATCATTCTTATAAAATGATCAGAAAAATAAAATCCACAGTAAACTCTTTGAAGGTAGTAACATTCCAAATTCAATGGTCTAAATGGTAAGAAAGAAATTAGAGCTTTGAGAATAGTCACGATAAGCAAATACTTCAAGATAGATATGAATATTTGAAAATTATCTCAGGCAACTTCATAGTAAGGTATATTCCATTATAGAATAGTAATTTTTGCTTTTTACTTCCTAAGATTGATTATAGGTGAAAATATTAGGTTCAGAAATATGTTCTATATTTTTAAAAGTCCAGTGAAAAGCAAAATATTCTCTTCAATAAGACTACATGTTAACAAAAACATGTTTCTTTTCCATTTTGCTTTTCATTTCCTTTTTTGTTAATGTGGAATGATTAAATTTTGTATAATAATGTAACATTCATGTTGGTGATTAAAGTATGTATTATGTACATATAAATTAAATTAATGAAACTTTGAAATAAAAAAGGTTATAATAAATGAAATTTTTTAAATATCATGGTCTTCTGCGGGATATGTTTTCTTCATTAAATTCTTTCTTGGTGCATAAACATTTTGAATGACTGACCTAAGCAATTACATGTAGAATTTATCAGATCTTATTTAATGATGTCTGTTGGAGTTAAAAGTATAACTACATGAGAAGGACCATTGGAACTGAAGTGTAAAATATATCAAATGTAGGATTCTGAACTTGGGAATTTTTTATATGCATCAGGACACCATGTTTCAAGAAAAAAAAAAAAAAACTCTCTTCTGATATCCATGTCTTAAATCTCAGCTCTTTGTACATCTCCACTTATAAGTCAATATTTCTAAAGAAAAATGACACAATAGTGCTGACTGGTCTCACTTGAAATTCATAATCATGAATCTCACATGAGCACTCAACACTGTCAGCAGCCCACAAATCTATTTGCCTAGTGAGCTTTCCTTCCCAATTCCTGAGAAAGCTATTTCATACCACCTTCTCCTTACCAAACCGTTATCCAATTCCTCATCAAGTCTTTCAGCTGATGATTTTGCTTCATATTTCATTAAAAAATGATAAAGAGAATTGAGGAAAGGCTGTATCTTCTCACAATCAAATCAATTAACAACATAGATTTGTACCAATTTTTTTTTTTCTCCTATGTATATGCTCCAAGTTTCAATTTGCTTGATTTCTGGATTCCAACTTTTCTGGAACATTCAGTATCTTAATTATGGTGATTACATTGTTTCTGTTCTATGTCATCAATTTTTCTGTCTTCAGAGTTATTCCCATCAGCATACAATATATATTTTTAGGTCTCGTCTCGTTATAAACATACTACTAAAGATATCTCTCCTGACCACATTACATTCTTTGAAAATTATTTCATCCCTTTACTAACAAAATATTCAAAAAAAGAAATCAAGTTGTGGAGAGTCGATGTCTCGGCTTTCTCATCTGATAAGTCTCCAATCTTCCCACTTCATCTCTAATTCAATGAAACTTCTCTTTTTCACAGTCATCAGTGCTGTATATGTTATTATATCTAATGTTCATTTTCACTCTGTATCTAACCAAACTTCTAAGCAGCATACAAAACAGTTGACCAATCTCTATTTTCTCAAGGTAGCTTTCGGTTGTGGTTTCCATAACTACAAAATACTCTGATTTTCTTCCTATCTCACTAGCTCTCCTTCTCATTGTCTATTGTTTCCTCTTTGTATAGGATCATATTGTAAATATTGGCATGTCTGACGACTCTGCCCTGAAATTCCTTTTCACCTCTTTATCATGTTCAGAAACAGAAAGAAAACCAGTAAGGTAAGATAACATGTTTGTTCACGAAAGAGAAGCTTTGAAATGATGCCTTTATAATTTCTTATCTAAAACAATAAGAAATAAGAAATATCATTTTCTTATTCAAAATCTCTAATAACTTATACTTAACCTGGACTAAAATATAAACACCTACAAACTCCTTATAAAGCTGTGATCATATCCTCCCTGTGTTTCCAACCTCACATCATGGTAGGTATGTTTACTGTCTTTGTCTGGTAAGAGCTTTCCTCAGATCTTCACAACGTTGGTTCCCTTTGAACATTCTGATCCTCGCTCATTCTCATCTCCTTAGGAAGAATTAACAGATTATTCCATTAAAGATGTCCATTTTTTATCCCTCACTTTTACCTCTCTTTATTATATCCATCTCTTTTGCTCTGTATTAGAACTTACTCTTCTAAAATGTAAGCTTACCAATGTTTAGAAAAGTGACTGGTAAAGCATCTGGAACATAACAGGTGATCAATATACGTTTGTTAAATAAATGATAATAGCTTGAATATTCCAAAAAAATAATATTGAGACTTTAAATGAGTAACATTTTTCAGGCTAAGAAAATAAAAACTATTATATTCTAATTTTTTTTTATGAAGGACATGATTATAGTAAACATTCTCTTCATCACTCTTTCTTGAAATAATAATAGTTTGAGGGGTCTATTTCATGAACTTTATCTCAAGTTAATTTACCTGAAGGTAAATTTAGGGTGCAGTACATGTTGGATTGCAGGTTAGGAGACTCACCTATGACAGGAAAGATATTCCACACATAGCGGAGGTGAAAAATTAGGATGGTTAACTTATTCTGGAAAGGGATTTGAAAGCAAATTTACTATAAAATAATAAAGACTCATTATAGGTTTTGAGCAGCAGAATGCATAAAAATAATGTGTGAGAGTGATACATCAGGCTTAAGTTGAGGAATGAACTGGAAGGTTGAAACCTGAGGAAAGTCTCTGTACAGTAAGTGTAGAGAAAAGTCTGTACACAGCGTTTACAAACTTAACAGAAATTGGGCAGTTATTTGGGACATGGAAAAGGCAGGCCAAATTTTAAATGGACATAGGAGTTTTAGGACTTACTGATAAATTAGATGTGAATAAGAATGAGAACAAGGAGAATAAGAGATTTAAATTTTGAGCCTAGAAAACTAAAGAATCATACTAGTGGCAGTGAGAGGAGAGAAAGATAATATCCAGGAATAATGACATTTTCCAGAAAATATGACAGATTCCGTTTTTGATGTCAATGTTAAGATTTAACAGTACATTAAAATTAAACTAATATTATGTCTATAAACAGTGGTGATATAAATAAAGGAGGATGAAGCCTTCTTTTCCTTTCTATAACCTCTAGGCAAATTCGAACTCCATCTGGCTCTCCATTATCCTTTCTTCCTCTTAAACAACATTGTTTTTTCATTATAGGATATCAGATATGTGCTAAGCACTCTTAGGCACTCTTAAAATTTACTTAACTCCGTAAAAACACCACTCTCCTTCCAATTATATTACAGCTAGCTTCAGTACGGTAATGAGGTAGCTGCTGCTTCCAGTTACTGCTTGTTTTCTCATCATAAACAGGAGTTGTAGGTTTCAGATCAATTACAATCCAAACACATTGGCTTTCTTTTAAAACATTGTTTTATTTTATCAGAATTTCTTAATCACTAACCTTCCCCAGAACCTGAAGCATGCCCTAAATCAAGTTATTTCATAGGCATAGGTATCAAATCATCAAATTACCATCAAAAATTTAAAAAGAAGAGAAGATGATATTGCTTTTGTTGTTTAATCCATCTCCACCCCTATGTGGACATACACACACACACACACACACACACACACACACACACTATTTATCATGAAGAAATATTTACCATAGAGCTATAAAGCAATTTACTTTAGAAAAGGACTAAGGAATATAAGGTATTACATCGAAGAGTACATTTATCCTAGAGATTGTGTTGAAAATTCAATAGGTAGAGTAAAAACTGTGTTTGGTTTGAATCATACTTAAAAATCTCTCAGAATCCATGTTTGATGTCAACACAGACTGTTTTTTTTTCTTTATTGTTATATTTAATCACTATTTCCTTATTTGATAATTTCATGTGATAGTTGTCTTGTATTTAGCTATTTATCTAAAAATCTATTTTAAATTATTCAACATTTCATGCATAACAAATACAAACATTTTACAACCAATATAATAAACACCCATCTGCACAGATGGTTTCTCTACATGATCTGCACTGTACCCTGTGATTCATGGGTTACATGCCCTAGAGAAAAGAGCTTTTTATAAACACTGGATTAACAACACAGTTATACTTAATTTGGAGAAATGCTGACATTAAGAGGTGAAAGGCAACTATGACGACTGTTAAAATAGGAGAACCAGAGATCTCATATTATGTTAATTCAATGAATTAAGAGTAACAAAGAATCGATGACACTACATAATTATTCTTGCTTTTTCTTTCTCTTTTTTAAGAGTATTGAGTTAAATTTACATTATTTATTTGTTATCATGGTATATTTTAAAATCCTGCTGTTGTATTACAATAATACATAATAATCTATTTCCTAAAAGACCAGTCACAGATTAGGAAATAAAATAAGAAAAGAGTAGAAGAGACTGCTTAGAGTTCTAATGGTCTATTAGAGCCAGAAAGAGAAATAAACTGCTGAGTCGGGGAAGTTGTAAAATTCCTCAGATTCAAGAGAGAATGTGGATGTTTATGACAATCACTTTCTATAATTTATCTGATGTAATATATAGAAAGAGAAAGACACATGCAGTTTGGGGACCACTATATCCCTCCTGCCTTCCCTTTCCTTTCATGATATGCTTTATATGTCCATTCAATACTGACTTGTTCCTATTGTTACTGTTTTGGGGTGATCTGAACTCCAGTGTTACCTCGGTTCTTTTTGCCAACCTAGTAAAGAATTACAGCTTAGTGAGATTTAGGAAACAGAGGATTTATTAACAGTAAGTTTTAAGGAAGAAGCGAGTCACACCTAAAAAAACTATAACCGTGCAGAAACAAAAGGTTTAAAGTAGCTCCAAGCGAGGGGCAGGTTACAGTTAAGAGGGTTGTAATCTTGTGGAAGTGAGGAGGAGGTCTGTATTATATTAGGGTAGTGATGGGAGGTTACAAGAGCATTTCTAGATGATTGGCACTTGAGGTCATTTTGATTGATATTTGGCTATTATATAACTCTCTGCCTATTGTGCATGTGATTACCCAGAATTCAGTCTGTTATAATTAGATTCATGAAATTTCGGGCATAGGCATATTATTATGATGGAATAATGAGGCTGAGGTGAAATGAGGGTCAGAGTAGTCCTTACTACACAAACGTCTGTGGCCGGATTAAACCAGTTATAGGTTTATGGCCCATCATTCCTTTGTTCCTCAGGATGCAGGAGTGATTTATAAATATTAAATGGGTGTTCCAAGGAAGTCCTAAGGAAGGTCTCTGGGCTGGGCCTTCGTTCCTTTGTTACCCCATCGCTCATGTCTGCCTAACTACCCAACATTATGATGCTCCTTCTGTTGATGTGTGAATATTACTGGATTCCTAACCTCAAGTAGTTTTCAATTTATTCAGGGAATACAATCTGTAAACAAATAATGACTCAAATGTGAAAAGTGAGAATTGCTTGAAGGACATGGGATTTAGGATTTAGGGATCACTTGCCCAATAAGATGTCTCTAGCTGTGAGATGTGACACTTGAAAATCCAAGAGAGAGGATAATCTAATATCAAGAAATGGCTAAAATTAGTGGTAAAAATAATTATTCTAGGGAATCCATAGTTGATATTTCCCCTGATTTCATTAGACAGAACTATAGTTGTTTATAAAAATAAAAGTTATTGTGTCTGAAAGAAGAGGCTTCAGATCAGAGACTAGAACCTCATAGCAGACACCAAAACTAAAAGAGGGTTGGATTCCTCTCTCTTTAAACAAATAAAAATGTTGGGAATTTATTTTCTCTTCCTGGTTTGTTTTACATCTAATAATGTGGGAAGAGGAGAAAAGATGTAGAGTGACAGATGGTGGAGAAATATGAATACTAGAAACCAAATTTTGTCTTTTTAAAAGCTGGGATGTGAAATATTCAGTTTTATGTTATTTATATCACTGCAAGTCATAAGTTTCAAAACAAATAGTCACTGTCCTGAGTGCACAAAGATCATAAGCAAATACTTTATTTTAAGCAAGAAAAAGTCCTGGGATAGAAGCAGCAATTGCAAGATAATGATATATCCATACACTTAAATAAACAAATGGAAGCAGGAACTCAGAGCCAGAGATGACATGAGAACAAAAATCTCATGGAAAATTTATCTTGTATTTTCCACAGTATATAATATTGGTCAAGTTTATGTTCTCTAAATACTAAGAGGTAGACCTCAACTTGCATCTGATACTGTTATTTTTCTCTTGACCATTAAAAGGAAAGTTAGGATCATACCTCTACCTCTACGAAATTAAAATATTAATGTAAGCAGTCGCATTTGCCTTGATACTATTGTTCCTCTGGCTACCTTTTCATGCATTACATTTCTAAACTTTGGAATCATTAAAATATAGTGATTGCATTTACCTAATCACTGACTATGTTTTTAGGCAGTAGCCTACTGATAGTGACTTTATAGGTTAGGAAAGCCTGAGGCACTCACTAAGCACTCTTAGCAAGCTGCCACAAATATTTCCCTCAGACCTGGAGCTTGCCTTTATTAGGGTCCATGTGTGGTGTCTAGAGTTTCTGGTTCACTCTTTATTGGCTAAGCTAATTTAAAGCATAAGAGTGGGAATTAGTATGTGCAGGAAGGGAGTTTCTGGGGGTACTCAAGAGGTCAATGATTTAGGTTACCCAAGTACTGCTTCCTAAAAGAGAGAACTTCCTGGATTGGGACAGCCTAATTCTTTATCTGGTTGTTTTGCTGGTAACTTTGACTTATAGCTGACAGCACATTCATTCAAGATGACTGTCTCTTGAAATAGATACCTATGCAATCAGAAGCTTAATGTTAGATATTTATACTACATTGTCCTTAATTCTTTAGTTTCTCTTATACCATTTTAACTACTCTCAGAGAAGTAAACAATATTATGCTAATCACCAAATATAACAACCTATATTAGAACTCATTCTCCATGACCCCCAACTCTTCTGGATAAAGTAAAAGATACATAAGTTAGCCTTCCTGGAACACCGTAACCTGGCCCTAATCCATTTTATTTCTGATGGATCTCCTAAATGAACCATCTGTTCCAGGCACATTTTATACTCATTACTAACCGAATATATCTTTTCATTCTTTTATTTTCTATGTATTTTTAATAGTATCACATTTCTTTTACCAGTAACCCTATCATCTATATTTATTATATTTATTTTAATCTCAGCAACCATTACCAAATACTTTCATGGATCTTTGAACCAGACATAGAAGAGAATTTAGAATAAAGAAATAAATATCCCCCAAATAATTGTCTGTCCAAAACAAATATAAATATTCCCAACATTTATAAACAACATTTTTTTAAATGATGGACTCAGTCTGTGGTAATTAAGAAACATAAAATGTTTCATTATTTTACTTTACTAACACTTTCTCATTGAGAATTATTATAAACATATATTTCTGTAATGTTAAATAGCTTATACTTACAAAAATGTTTAGCATCATAGCCTATTCTTCCTTATGAAGAATAATTTATCCTTCATATTATCTTTTTACCACTTAAAAAGTTACATTATTTTGATATTATCACAGCATTTAGAAATCTTAGAAGATATCAAACTTGCCAAACAAATTTATAACAAATTGCTAAATGTTAACTGGAAAAAAGATCAGAGCGTGTGACAGACGGATATACAAAATGGACTCTTCTGCCATGCCTCACTTTATGATATGTGAAAAATTGACTAATTGTGCTATAAATTAGAACATCAGTAGAATCATGTGAAACGGAAATTCTATAGAGCAAGCTTCAAGTAATCATCTTGTCACATCTAAGATCATATGGAAATCACTGCCAATAAAATTTGATTTTCCACGAGCATTCATTAGTGATTTTTTCATTTAATATTATTTAATCATCATTTATCATCATTTTTTTTCTGATTAAACATCAAATTTATATGTAAATATAAATCTTAAAATGTGGTCCCTTAAGAAATGACTATTTTCTTATGTAGTACATTCTGTTTCGATTCTTTATATAGTGAGTCCAAAGAAAATGCAGTGTCAAGAACAAAGTTCCTATGTAATAAAGAAATAACAGTTATGTCCAACTCTATTATTTTAATTAAACTTTTGTTCAAATAGTATTTTGAAAAGATTTTTATTCTTAGGTATTTCTGTCTTTAACAGGTTTGTGCAATCTTTCCAATCTGTCATTGCTTATGGTTCAAAGAATAAATGTGGTATATGTTTAACTTTAAAATGATACTAGAAATAGTAATTACAATGAAAAGAAACAAACAGCCTAAAATACTACATAAAATTAGTTATTTGTCCTGTGTATTATAGTCTAAGTTCATCTGATTTTTCAATCATTTTTTCTAGTTATATCTTTTTAGCTTAATATTCATATGTGTAAATTATATATTTATTATTAATGTATTCATAAATTTTAAGAGATCTCTAGTTACTCTGTTTTAAGCTAGTGATATATTCTTGAAAACTGTAATAATTATGTTAAAGGTCTGCTTGCATTTCCATTATTACCTTTTACACTTTAGTATTTTATAAATTGGATTATAAAAAAATGTTTTTCGGGCACAACCTAGGCAAATATGATTTTAGATTTAAGAATACAATTATTTTTTAAAAATACATTTAAAAGCCAGACTTTTTGGTGTTGTTAATCATTTGGATTATGCAATTAGAAAAGTTATACTTTATCTCCTTATATTACTAAATATATTTCCATTTGAAGCACAAATGAAAGTGTCATTTTTTGGAGATGATGACACAAAAGGCCACTTTGGATTTTCTGTTCTTTCAGTGGTTGTGACCCAAGGCAAACCACAGAAAAATTAGGCTTGCCATGTAAAGAAAGGAAACTAGTGCCTCCCTTTCCAGCCTGACTTTTGACAATACTGAGTACAAAAATGCAAGGCTATAAAAGAGGGCAATCAGTTATCTTAGGAATGTGTTACTAGACCTTTTACTTTATACATCTCCTTTACTGTTACTCTTGAAGGAAAATAACTTTTGGAATATTGAAAAAAATTAAGTGTCCTGTGTACTCTTGTTCTCATTTTTACCTTGTCAGTCTCTCTGGAAGCTTCACTGATTCTCTTATGTCTGAACAAACAACTTGAAGTCCTCAATCAATGGTTTCCTAAATGATTAGCAAAATACCTCATATCATTTCATTCATATTTGCATGCATTCCCAAGTTATAATCAAATTTGTGACATAAAGTGGTTCATCTTGGGAGAGATCCCCTTCCTCTATATTCATTGTTTTTATTTCTAGACAATCAGCCCAATATTTCTTTTAATCAGCAAGTATTACTGGGACTTAGTTTAGACATATGGAGTCATTAGAGGTTACAAAGATATTTAAGAAGGTCACTATCACTTAAAATCTTAGTTGGTAAAATGAGATTTAAATTCATAAAACTATTCTATGGCATTATAAATAAATTCTTAGCTATCATAGATATGATAAGACCCGAGCTGGGCCTATGAATAAATTAAATCTACATAAATAATAAGGAATAGGAGAACATTCTAAACATTTAAAATAGTATGGTATGCTCAGGATACAATGAGTGAGTGCAATAAAAAAGAGAGAACTTTCCTGATTGGAGCTAGTATAGACAGAAGTTGATGTAGACCTGAGCTATAGCTACATATATGTTTTAACTTTCACATATTTTAAATATTGAATTTCCTCAGAGTAATGAGACTTTCCGATGTTAATCCCATACTGTTTATTCTTAAGTTTTTGTCTTATATCAGATATTTTATCACATAACCCTTTAGTTCAAAAGCCTCCTTTGATTTCCTATTACATCTTTGTTTATGCTCATCCAAACATAATTCCTTTCTTATGAATTAGATGACTTAGCAGCCTCTCAAATGGAAATGTATCAACTGTATATATCCTTGATATCATGCATGCTCTGTTTTCTCTTCTTGCCTTTCTTAGCTAGAGAATTACATCTCCTTCCTCCATGTTAACCAAGTCAGTAATTAATAAGTTCTCTAATTTAGGCCGCTATCTTTGTTTATTCAAATTGCAATCTTTCTCAGGTCTTCTTCATTCTATTTGATATTTTCCAGATTTTCTCTATATTTTTGTCTTTATATTTGTCTGTTTAATCTAACTGTTGCTACCTTTTCTCTGACTCTCCTTTGTTATTACCAGGATTCTCTTTAAAACTATTGTTTTTACAATAAAACAAATCGTCAGCGTGATACATAGATCCTTCAGGATCATTTCTCAGCCCTCTTTTCCAGCCTCTTCTCCCACAGCTCTCTTCTTCCTTAATTACTTTATGCCAGCTACTCAGAATCAATTACATGTCCCATAATGAGCTAAGCTCTTTACAGATCTGTAAAACTGCCAATGATGTCACAGTTACATCTTACAACTTAATTCCCCTCTCTTCAACTTGCAATCAACTTGTCCTTCAAGACTCTGCTCACATATTTACCCTCTCAAAGGTTTTAGTGAACCTGATTTGGGTTTCTCTACTTAGTTTATTAGACTATATGGTAATCCTTATCGTGGAACTTAAAATCTTGGGCCAAATTAAAATAAATCAATTTAGTTATTTGTTTTACCTATATTCCACAAGCTTGTGTTCAAGGATTTGTCCTGTCCTCTTCTTCTGGTAGAGAGACATGATGCTTACCTGGTGTATAGTAAATGTTCAATATCTGTTTCCTAAATTAGGACATTTTATTTACTTTCCCTGACATTTCCATGAGAAAAAAAAAAAGAGGGAGAGTGGGGTGAATGTTCAACTGGAATAGAAAAACACCTTTTATTAACAGGCCCTGGCTCCATGCTACTGATAAGCCACTCTACAGGGAAGCAGAAGAAGTCTGTGAAAATTAGAATCTGTATTTGCCAATCCCATAAAAGGCTGATCAAAAAAAACATTTTTTTTTCCCAAAAAAGTTCAAGCAAAAGTTTACTAACTGCTTGTGTTTAGAAAGGTAATTTATGCTTCAGACAAGACTTCACTTTTATTTTTAAATTTTAATTTTTTTTCAAATTTTACATCTCCAATTCAAGAAATGTTTTTGAGCTCTATCATGTGTCAGGCACTATGTTATTCTATGAAATGCCTAACATACCTATGAGGTTGTCAGATTCTAGACTCAATATTTTAGTTGCAGTATTGGAAAATCAACAGAAAGTTAAATAGAAAGAACCTAAGGGACAGATATGAAGGTAGTGATTTCAAATGCCACCCCCCCAAAAAAAAATTAAATTATTCCCTTCAGGGGGAATATCATGATTTTAAATCAAACTATACAAAGTATATGTGGTTAGTTTTTTTAAACCATTTCAGAGAGTTTTGTGTGCATACTCTATGAAAAGGAAACTTAAAAGGGAGAGAATAGTGTTAGAACAGGCAGACCACCACACTTATTTTATGGGAGAGGCTTTGAACACAAGAATCAGTCAAACAAATTCTAACCATGCTCATAATAAAAAATAAAAAAATAAAAAAATAAATGCAATTTAAACAACTACTCTGCATTTTCATCATTTGCATGAATACTCCTACTTCGTTAGTCAGATTAGAGCATGAATTGAAAGGAGGCCAACTTTTCCCATATTCTAGAGGAACAGTTATCTTTAGGATATTTTTCTTTTCCTTATTATAAGAAATATAGTTTTCCTCTAAAACTGCATAGCATGCCTCATTAGAAGATAATTGGAAAGCCCCTTGTAAAATTTATAAAAATATAGACATATTTATCATTAAAATTCATATCTATAAACATGGAGATTGTTGATTTCATATTCATAGAGCAAATAGCTATTGTTCCCTAATGTAGTCAAAATGAAGTAATTGATAGTTTCTCAGTACTGATTGGCATTTGCTTATGAGTCTAATACGCATAAATATTCTGAGGCAATCATCAATCGATTTACCCACTTTCTAATCAAATAGTTTCCCCTTGAATTATTTATAAGAAAAACACAATTTAAACACAGGAAATTAAAATAACAAAGGAATGGTATAATGTATATACACAGATAGTAACTCTATTTTAATACTGACCAACCAGCCAGTATCCTAAACTGATTTCTCCTCATACATGATGCTAGCTAGCAATGACAGGTTTAAATACTACCTCCACTTAAAGAACCAAGGGAGTTTTTTCTAAAGGACTATTTTGTAATGTTGCATGGACAAATTAAAGAGATACTCTTATGACATAATGGCTATATGTTTACCCTTTTATTAGTTATATAACCAAACGGGAAATATGTTTTGAGTACCCAGAGATTTCCCAGTCTAAACTAGGTAATAAGCAATACATAGAAAACATGAATGATTTCCTCAAACTGGTAAATTCCTCAGCAAATAGAAAAATATAATAATGACAGTCTTTATTTTTATTGTTAAGAATATCCATTTACTTTTACTAATTTTAATTGTGCTATATCCATAAAACTTATAATGTTATAATAGAGCTCTCTTTCTTATTTCTTTACTAAGGTTGATTTGAAAAACTCAGCAGTGACATAGGTCTTAGGTTATTCCAATTCATTCATTTTTCCAGACAATAACTAATTTATTTTAAACTGTAAAAATGAAAAGAAATTATATGCCTGCCAGTAAATGAAATTATGTTATTCCATGTGGTTCCTTTAATCCCTTTATTCTTTTAATTGTGTTTTCTTCTACATGTTGACAAATTTGTAAAATTCAATAAT
Source organism: Pteropus alecto (assembly GCF_000325575.1). Lineage (NCBI taxonomy): Eukaryota > Metazoa > Chordata > Mammalia > Chiroptera > Pteropodidae > Pteropus > Pteropus alecto. The sequence goes on from NW_006436298.1 coordinate 1,932,487, forward strand.
CTACAAATTGTTTCCCCAGTTATTACTATAGCATCCAAATATTCTTGGATTTTGAAGCTGACCTTTTAGTCACAGCATCCTTCCAAATGAGTTTAAGGTTTGAGCTTATAATCACTTAACAGGCATAAAAATTACACAAGAAACTAAATTGCACCCACAAGCAACTGAATGCATAATTATCCACTGGAACTTCATGCCAAGAGTACAAATTAGCAACCAAGTTGCACCTGCAACTGGTTACCTGAAGGCTCAATTGGACACACATAGATTTGCTTGGCTAATACATATCTGTCATAAAATAGCTGACTTACATTTTTAAACCAGGAAAAGGCATTGGGCCTTTTAGAACTTCCATGAAGAACTCAGCTTTGGAATATTTTCTTATATCTAGACGTCTGCTCTCAAGCAACATTTTCCAAACAATTTAAAAATGTAATATATTATCTCTATGCTTTCTTTTCTCATAATACTTGTTTAGTTTGGTGGACCACACAGAGTTGTAATAATCTATGATTTTGTACCTCCGAGAATTGTTGCATCTAAGTATCTGTGTTCTACAGAATTATGTATGTTATCCTTCAACACAAAATGATGATTATCAATGCTTGCTCCCGTAACACTGGGATTTTCTAAACAATACTTTTCATGAAAAATTTATATATTCTTGAGGTACAATTTTTATTTCAAGAAGTCTAAAGAAAGTGTTCATGAATCATGTTCTTATTTCTTTATTAGAGTTTAGTATGCTATTACTAAATATGCGTAGAACATACTTTTCTTATTTTAAGGATGACACCACCTTATTTTGAAAGCTTAAAAAAACTGATGACTAATGTTTCAGGAAAAAAAACTAAAAAAATTATGAAATAATTTCTGTGTGCTTTTCAAAAACTGCATTGTAAAACATAATCACAATATATGCAAGAACCAGCTATATAACATCATTTCTGTTTATGCAATCAAATCAAGCAAATTGTTATGGAAAATGCTTCAAAACTTGAAAATAGGCAAAGGGATCAATTTATATCCTTTATATGAATCTGTAGGTGTGCCCCTTTATTTGATTTGCTTTTTCTTCTTATTAGAATATTTCACAACTCTTTAAGAAAAGATGTTAACTCGTAGAAGACTAATAGCAATGGAAATAATTCTTGTGAAATTTCATTTAGTAAAGATGCAAGTGATTTATAAAATAAAATAACCTCCCCTATTTATAGTTTTATTGCTTTGTAGGACATGCACTAACTTTTATCTAAAATAGAAATCTTATTCAAACTTACTTCTTTCAGTGATTCAGATACTTTTATCTTTCTCTTTGAACCGGCCTTACCACCTTGCTGGATCCCTCAATAATGAGCCAATTAAGTCTGACACAATCTCAATTTTTACTTTTTAGAGAGTCATGTTTTTTTAACAACTTTATTTTACAATAGTTTTATATTTGCAAAAAAAAAGGTCATGAAGGTAGGACAGAAAATTTCCATTTCCCCTCACTCACTTTCACTTGTTAAAATCTTACATTATTATGGTACATTTGTCACAACTAATGACCATTTTAGGAATATTATTAACAAAAGTTCATACTTTATTTATATTTGCTTAGTTTTCCCTAATGTTTTTTTTTTTTTTCCTGTTTCAGGATTCCTGTTTATTTATATTTGCTTAGTTTTCCCTAATGTTTTGTTTTGTTTTTTTTCCTGTTTCAGGATTTCAACATATATGTTGCATGTAACTATCATGTCTTCTTTGGGTCTTCTAGACTGTAAGAACTTACTTGTTTATGACTGTCAATTTTGAGGAGTATTAGCCAGATATTTTGTAGAATGCCCCTCAATTGGTATCTGTCTGATTTGTTTTCATGATTACACTGGAGTTATGGGTTATTGAGAGGAAGACTACCAAGGTACAGTGACATTATCATACCAAGAGTAGTACATTCTATCAACATAATTCAGTAATGTTATTGTTGATCTAATCACCTAGATGAGGTCGCATTTGTCAGATTTCTTCCTTGAATAGTTAGTCCTCTCTCTGCTCCATATTGTACTCCTGGGAAGGATTGCAGCCTACACATAGAACGAGGATTTATGCTCCATTTTTTACAGAGAAAGTATCTACCAAAATTATTGGGAATTTTGCACAGAATATTTGTTTTTTCCTCCTCATTTGTTTAGTTACTCGATTATTTATTTATATTACCACGGACTCACAGATATTTATTTTATACCTTGGGTTATAATCCAATGTTACATTATTTATTTTATTGCTCAAATTCTTCTAGTTTGATTAGTTTACTTCCATCTCCCGTGACATACTGTGTGTGTGTATGTGTATGATTTCTTTATTTTCTGGTACTACAAGATGCCCTGGACTCATCTTGGTCCAAGAATCAGTGATTTCCTTCTATTGGAGAATGTTATTATAAACCCAAATCTGAAGTGGAGAGTCATTTTCTTTTCCACTTTTTGCAAAATTATACTTTTAAAAAGTTAAATGGATTTATTGAGGTTAGGGATTATTTATAGGAGTCTGTTTTCTAAGCCTATTCTTTGTGGGCAACCCAAACATAAGGAAGTTATCATTTTCAACAGAATAGCAGATTGCCTAGAGAAACCATCAAAATGGAATGTGAGCAAATCTTGATGAATCCCTTATGTTACCCAGTGTTTTACAATCCACTAAAACGTAGCAAAGGAATAAATCTAGCATAGTACAGAGAAAGTCAGATGTACTTACACAACTTTCTTTGTTTCTTTCTTTTATTCTTGTTTTGCATTGAAATGCTGCACAATTTAAAAGAAAGAGAGATAATTTCAGGTGAGAAATCTGAAGAAACACTTAAAATCTTATGTAACTCAATCTATACCCATTCAATACTATACTTAATGTTATGCTTTGTCTCTGGTGGTAACTGTCTGTTTCTACTAATTCCACTTTGCAACCAGAGCAAGTTCCTGCTTCAAAAAATACTTTTTAATTAAATGTGTTTATATTTATTATTTTGGATAGGGCTTCATAGAATAAGAATTAGATCTGATATTTACTAATACTGTTAATGTGCTAAATATAATTTGTACATAAGTGTGCAGAAAAGATGTTCTGCCTCTGTTATGACGGATCCAAATTCAATACCCGACATAATTTAATTATATCCCTGATGGGTATGCCATAAAGTAAGTACAAGAGCAAGTTAAAGTTCAGATGTCAGGGACCAAATATTAATAACAATCATATATACAAGATATGCTGTCAGTTTGTGGCTTCTTTGTATTAGCAGCTTCTTTTAATATATCATGCTCGGTCCTATTTTGGAAGTATAAGAGAATTTTCCTTCCCATTGACAATAAGATATAATAAAAACTATATTTTTCTTATATTTTTCATCACATACTGTTTTTAATTATGAAGTCTATTTCTATTCACCAGAACGGTGCCACCTACAACACACTTTCTATCCATTAAATACAGAATTTGAAAACCTGGAATAATGTGGTCCTCGGGAGCAGTTTTAGTTTTCAATTCACAAAATAGGAACTTACTACCTCAAGACTACTCTAAACAATTTCTCACTCTTTGTTTTCAGAGGTATACAATTGTCAGGCAGTAGGTAAACAATATAATAAATTTTGCCATTATTTGCTATTAGTGGTAGTAAATTGTTTAACAACCTTTCTAATTTTATTTTAAATTTCATATGGCTGAGAGTCCACCGAAGTCTCCTTTGAAAAGAAACCTAGTTTTCAACCACCTGCCATTGCCTCTAAGTGCACATAATGTACTCCTGGGACCCTTCGTGAGGCAAAGCCTTACCGAATATACTCACTTCCCTCAGAAGAGAAACTTGATAAGAGACATGCATATCTTCATCACAGATCATATATTTCAGTTCTTTTATAATGGATGGAATAAGATTAAGAGTGCCATATTATGTATACCTCTTTACAATATAGCCCTCTAATTAGTATCAGATGTGTTTTCAGAAAAGCCACTGGTTGTAGCAGCTCAATGATGTACCTGAATTTGCTCTTTTCTATAAAGATGGATAATAAGGTTAAGTATCCTGTAAAAGAAAAAAAAAGAATTCATGTATGATTTCTTAAATTTCAACATTTCAAACCTCTTTTAAGTAACTTTTGACATTTAAAAATATATACTCTTTTCTACTTTTAAATAAGTTTAAGATTTTTGAAGTCTTGTAGTTTGATATAGAATTCAAAACTTCTAATGCACAGCTACTTAGACGTGGGTAAATTACTAGGGCCTAGAATAAACATCTCTTCTTGTCAGTATTTTGAAAATCTGGGAACAGCTGTGCCCACAAGTTGAAAGTTGTATCTAGTATACATTAGGAAGTAAACATCTTTTTCAGGGTTTTGCCTTTTCCTATCTTTTTTGTCCTATTCTTTCAGTATTCTCAGATTTTTTTTAAATAAATAAATTAAGCTTATATTTATTAATGTGGAAAGTTTTTCTGATATATTTCTTATATATTTCTACTGGTTTTTCTAGCAAATTTTATTGAGCTTGTTATTTACAACTACTATATCTAAATATATTACATCCAGTAATATTTAAGGCCATTTAATGTTATATTTCTAGCACTCATACTCTTATCTTCTCCCAAAGAAAGAATAAAAAAGGAGAGATTATCTATAGGTTTATAACTCCTAAAATAGGGTTATATAGTCAAAGCATTGCTGTTAATTTATCTAGGCAAGAGAGAACAGTACAAAGCTGGCTCTATACAAATAAACTTTACCACCTTAGAGTGCATTAATTCAGCCAGGACACAAATTCAGAGAATGATTATGATCCACATTTGGTGCCTGCTTAATAACTCCCCTTCCGTTCTTCTCTTTCCCCAATTTAAAGGATAGTGGCTCAGGAGGAATTAAGACAATATTGTAAGAACGAACTCTCCTCTTTCTATCAGCAAATTGCCACCCACCTGGAATAGTATTTAATTCAGGCAACTAATCAACAGAAACTGTTTTCATGTTAATAAAATTTTAGAGGTTTTTTTTTTTTTTTACAGTTCTATTCAGAGATGCTTAGGTCCATGCAATTTCTATCTACTCATCTGTAATGTGACCAAACTAAACCAATCAGAAGGCAATTTGAGACTAGTACCAAATTATCTGGGATTTCCTTGATAAACCCTTTAAAATCATTTATAGTCTAAATCATGGTGTTATTTCACTGGCACTTTTTGTTTTAGAATGCCTCTTTAATGAAGTATAGCCTAATGAACATTAAAATAAAACAAACTAAATTAAACCAAACTAAACTAAACTAAACATGCCGGATACCTATTTTACCAAGAGTTTAATTCCTTCTTTGAAGCACTAATACTACTTTTCAGAGTTAGAAAAAATGAGGACTTTCAGAATTCATTTGGATTCGTTATTCTCAGCCACTCAAAACACATATGACGAATAGATAGGGTTATTTGACAGAATTGAAGTTAAAGTGCTTGATTTAAAAGTAGTGTCTGTATCCATGTGGGATACAAGTTAGAATCTCAACAATCTCTCTCCTTTTGGTGACTTTTTTTTTTTTTAATCATTCTTCACTTACTTTACCTCATTTCAGTCTTTGTCTGAATCTGCTATAGCATGTATTTAAAAACTTCCACTAAGCAATGAAATACTATATCTGGCAATCTCAGACTGTAAATAGACACAACTAAGAATTAAGAAGAGATGAAAATGAAAAACATCTTTTAACTGCTCTTACAAAAATTAGCTTGTAAATTAGCTCATGTCTTTTGTTAGAAACTGTACTATTGTCATCCAAGTTTATATAGGAAGTCAAAAAATTGAGAGCAAACCTGAGAAAACATACTCTGATAAAAGATAGTGGTAGATTTAATAGAAGCATGCAGACATTCTCCTAGAATTTTACGGCTTACTTATATTTCAAATTCGTGTTCTTTTGAAAGTTCAACTAAATGTATTCTTTTTTTCTTTCGGGCAACATGATGTAGTAACAACAGCATAGATTTTGGAGACTGACAGGATTTATTACTGAGTCTATCAATTACATTTTTTTTAAACTATAGAATGGTTACTGTGCCCTGAATCTTATTGTTTCTCAATAAAACTGAAAAATTAACTTTCTTCACAAAAATGCTATGATAATTAAATAATATGATATTAGTGAGGTATATGGTCCACAATAAATGTTAAAAAGATGTTGATTCCATGTTCTCTCTCTTAAATGTGTACATTAGTGAATTAAAGCTTGAATATTATTTTCCTCTCTGAAGAATATTTGGTCTAAGATACTTTGACCTCAAATTTTGGCATTTCTGCAGCATTTCTCATATGAATCATATAGTAAACAGAAGATTCATAACATAGCTCTATAAGATAGAATCATCCAAATTTTTTCAATTGGTACGATTCTTTAAAAACTGTTTTTTTTGTTTTTTTGTTTTTTTTTCTCCAGCTGTTGATCCAAACTATTAAAGAAATTATCAATCTGTATTTGGCAAAATTTTTATTTCCATGTCTCAGATTGTGATAGACTGTTACTTCGGGTTCCCCAATAAACCACCCTCTAGTATTCATACTCCCACATTGATTCTGGGCTTGGCAAGTAATTAATTTTGCCCAATGAAACATTACTAAATATGATATATGTGACTTGATAAGCACTTGCACATTGGGGCTGGTTCTCTTGGCATGCTCCTTCTTAGAATCCAAGCTAAAGTAAGGCTGAAGCAGCTATTTGGAGAGGTCCATATGGAAGACAACGAAGGTCTAAAATCCTAGCTGAACTCCTAGATGATAACACCAACATGGCTAGCTGAGAGTAAGAGGATGCCTTGGACCCTACAGTCATTTTTATAGCCAGTCAACACCACACGAAGCAGAAGAATCACTAAATCAACCCATAGAGCATGCAAAATAATATTTTTTTAAATTGTGTAATCTACAGAAATAGAATACCAAATGGCACACAATGGACTCTAAGACACTGGATATATTTAAGGATGATTATCAAGTCTATGATTTGGAAGAAATGAAGAGGAAACAAAAAGCCAAAGTATAAGTATTTGTGGTAAAAAAAGAAAAGAGATAATAAGAACAAAAAATAACAACAAAATTAGTATATACTAGGAAAAAAAAAAGGTACATGTCAAGAGAGATAACCTTTTTCTTTTCCCCCTGTTGATGGGAGAAATAAAAGATAACACTATAAATGAGAATATGTACTTTAAAAGAATAAAAGTCTGTAGATTATCTTTTTAACTTGAACAATGATTTATTTAGTAGATCTTAGGAAAATAAGGATGAATAAAATAAGGTCTCTGCTGTTAAGGAGTTCAGAGAATAAAAAATGTTCAGGATTCCAGTGCCATATTATTTATTCTTAATTATAAAACAAAACAACAAAAAACAAACATCCCTTTTTTTTCTAATCACATCAACCAAATTAAAGCCTCAAAATTTTCAATAGCAATCTTATTATTAGCCAAATGATATTGTTCATCTTACAGTTATTCATTTTTTACTATCAAAAATATAACCAAGCACATATAATTATGTGTGACTTATTTTAAATCAGTGACATTTCCTGCTTTATTTATTTATGAAGAGTTTACATTCATTTCCTTGAAATCCATAAACCAGAGACACAAATTCCAATTTATTTAAAAAAAAATCATTTGTAGCTTATAAGCTCCATTCATATTTAAGCATCGTGGTTTTACATAGTCAATGTTCAACTCATTATGAGATATGAGTGGAGTTTCTTGTAATTCTGAGCTTTTTGTATGTGTAAAAATCAATAAGACTTTATTCCAACGCATTGTATAATCTCTCTTGTATGTCTTAGGCCAATATGTAATCACAAATCACGTAATTAGGGGAATTTAGTTAACACGAATACAAAAAAATGAAAGAAAAAGAAACAAATAAAATTAAAAATAATTGCACTGAGTATTGTACTATTAAATGCAAATAAAAATTTCAAAATTCTTTCTGAGATAGGCTTTGGAGTTTCATATATATCATGTATTAAATAATATTAATTACCTTAATATGAAAGATTATTTTAATGGAGAATTTGAGTCAAATGTAATAGAAACAAATTAATTTCCTTCACACAACAAACAATAAATTTGAGCATAAAACAAAAAATTTGAGATTACATTCAACTTGTATTATATTTATTATACATACATGTATATTCATATATTCATATACATATTCTATTTCTTGATAGCTTATGCATGTACTTTGTTAGAAAGATTTATTTCTGTGCACTTAGAATAATGCTTTGTTTTATGTGGGATCTTCTCAAACAAGTGGCAATAAAATCTTTACAGCACCCCATACTGAGTATTTTATTTATCGCTCTTGGCTTCTTTCTATTTTACTTCTAAGCTACATATATCAACATAGAAACAATAAGTCATTGACAAGAATCCTGAAGAACAGGTTAAATTCAGAGGATTTAACTTATAAAGGATCAAGAAAATTAAGAGACATAACGTTATCCTCCAGTAGATGATTACCTATAACTCAATACCTTACACAGAAAAATTTCCTTACATCTAGGATTTTGAAATCAGATTTTAATATCTATATATAGTCCTCTTAATAGAGTGACAACAATGGCTCTGATTGAAAGCTTGGCAATGATGGTGGCACATGCATTTTGGATTTTGGCCACTAGTGAATTTGGACAAGATATATCTATCCTCATCTCCTTTCTGTATCCATATTTTATCAATTATAACATTTTAGCTTTGTAATGAACCCTCAGAGGAAATTAAATAATGAGTTATATTTCTTTTCATGAGTCACTTGAACTCACAGTCTTGCTTTACAATCTATTTCTCTTCATCACCAACCACAATTACCCACTTCTCTGAGTTGCTCAGTTTACGTTAATTCTTAGAAAAAACTTTATCCAAATCTCAATATCCTTCTGTGTCCACTGCCACCACTCTAGATTAGAATCTATCATTTCTTTGCTAGATATTTAATACAACACCTATATTTTATCTTAAAATATTTAAGCACATGAATGGACTTAGAGGGTATTATTCTAATTGAAATAAATCAGGCAGAGAAAGACAAATATCATATGATCTCACCTATACATGGAATCTAAAGAACAAAATAAACAAATAAATGAAACAGAAACAGACTCATAGATACAGAGAACCAAATGATGGTTGCTAGGTGGTAGGGAGGATGGGGGGCTGGGTAAAAAAAAGTTAAAGAATTAAGAAGTACAAATTGGTAGTCATAATATAATCATGGGGATATAAAGTACAGCTTAAGGAATGTAGTCAATAATATTGGAAAAACTATGTATGGTGCCAGGTGGGTAATAGACTAATTGGAAGATCACTGCATAAATTATATAAATGCCTAAGCACTATGCTGTACACCTGAACCTAATATAAAATGATGTTAAATGTCAACTGTAATCAAAAAAATATATATATTTAAGGAGAAAAAAAAATCCTTTTTATGAACAGGATATGTGAATTTAATGAAGCCTATATCTGGTAGCCTTGAAAATGTTGCTTGAGTCTTGATTCCCAAGTGTAACTATTATATACATATATTTATTTTCTCTCTCAATATACATGTATATATTTAGAGAGAACTTCATATTGTCTTGTGAATAAAAGAATCCTATTTCTGGGATTCTGTCTCATTTGACCTATGAAACTTTCATATCAGTGGTGGAAAGAACCAAAAAGGAAAAAGTGCTGGGACTTGAGTTTTAAATTTTTTGTTTGTTTGTTAGCAAAGTTTGTTTAATAAAAAATTGACAGAATTTCACTGTAACCTCCTAACAAGTTTACGTGAGAGACACTAATCTTACTTAACCACAAAATTTCCTCATTACCAAAAGAACCTAAATGCTTTGTATGACCAAATTGATTTAGGTGAGTTCTTAACTCCATCTCTAATATTATCATTTTTCCTATAACCACTATGCTTCCTTTCAATAATAGCCGTCATGAAATCTTTTTGAAATTTTCATATTCTCTTGTTTCAATTATCTCAAAGTATCCTCAATGGTCTTAGAACAAATGATTTTAAATCCTTTCCTCTTGATCAGATCTTCACCTTTTCTTCACCCTAAACTCAAGCCATTCTCTCCCTCAGTCACTACTTTTTGTACATTTCCACCTTCCTCTTAAGGGATCTTTCTACTCCGAGAATATTATTAACTTTTCTCAACCATATTTGTCTCTTTTCATTATTATTTAATCACAACCTATCTTCAATCAGCTTTTTTTGTTTTTGTTTTTGTTTTTTAATCTGGTACCTTCTTTAGCCCTGAACTTAAATGTCTTGTAAGGGAAAACATAACTGACCTTCCAGATTAGCCTGCATTCCTACATTAACACACACTGAATTTTTCATATAGAGAGATCATTTTGTCTTGTTAATTATTCTATTACCAGTGTCTAGTACTCCTTAGTACAGAACACATATAAAATGAAATATATTGAAGAAAAGGTGCAAAAGAAGAAAACAGAAAACAAAGAAAATATCACTAGGAACAATTTATATGTATCGTATGCTCTAGAGAAGAACTCATCATCAACTACTGACCTCAGCACTCCCTTTAGTCTTTTTATGATAAACACTAGTAAGGAAACTAGTTTACTGGTAAACTTATCACTGTCAATTGGAACTACTTTGGGGCCCAGGAATCCTCCTAGCACCACATCTGCCTTATTTCTTTCACCTAAGCCTTTGCCCAAGAGTTCTCAGAGAAAAAAATCTATAAAACATAATACTGGCATTAAATGAGTATGATTTTATACTCTTATTGTTAAAGGTCAGCTGGAAAGAAGGGATAGCAGATAGGGAGAGAAAACACATCTATAGTGAGTGGTGGGGAATATAAAGATGTATAGAATATGTAGAATATGAGTATATACAATGATGTACATAGGCTGAGGTGACAAAAAGAACAAAGCTGGATTCCTTCAGTTTGGCTTAAGAATGGCCTTACAATGTTGCAAAACACCTTTCAGCATGGCTGTTGAACCTACCAACCACAATCTTCTTTCAAGTCTTTACTGTACACAGCTTACACACTGTTACAATGGGAGCCATGTTTCCTGTAAAACAGTCAAGATACTCAGTTCCATGTACATTCCATCTGACAGAACTAGCTGAGGAACAAAAAATACAGTCACATTAATTAAGATATCCAGTGTTGTTTAGCTCAAGGTGAATCTAGTCATATCAAAGTCCATTGTAGCCATTGGAAATAACTCAAGATTTTGAGATACATCATAAATATATATGATAAATCTATATATGAAATTACTACAGCCACATGACTAATACTTTCCCAGTGAGGGAAATATGCATTAAAAAATTGCCAATGGTTTGTTACTTCAATGACCAGAACCAAAACTCATAGTTTTTTTTTGTTGTTGTTTTTGGTCAAAAAATCTTATTCATTGATTTAGATGTGTAGGTGAATTGCTTTGTATCACTTAATGGAAAAACATTGTGGCATATCACATTAATGAGCTGTTGGCATTTACAGATGTAGTATTTTCCATATAAAATGTTTCCAAACACACCTGAAAGTACATAATGCGTAGTAATTTCTAATTACATTGAGGTATAAGATTAGAATAGCCATATGCATCTCATCTAAAAGAAACTTAATTGTTCTCATTTAATATATAATATCCCTTCAGCCTCAAAGTAGCCCTATGAGTTGAATATTGCCATTCCAGTTTTACAGAAGAGAAAACTGAAGAAAATAAATTCTGCAGTTTTATGAGCAAACTTAATCATTTGAGAATAACTTGTGATACGTTCCTCAGCCATATTATTGATGTACTGTCTTGCGATTTTATATGTTGTTGGATTTTTTTTTTAAATTTTATTTTATTAGTTTCAAGTAACCTGTACATTGGTTAGACACTTATACAATTTATAAAATGATCTCCTTAATTGCTCTTTCTCTCCTCGAGATCTCCACCTAGCCATTACATTAATGCTTACTGCATTCTCTATGCTGTGCTCCCCATCCCTATGACCATCTCTCAACTACCAATTTGTACTTCTTTGACCTTTTACCCCATTCTCCCAGCTCCCCAACCACCCTCCCCTCTGGCCATCACCAGATTGTCCTCTGTATTCATGAGTCTGTTTATGATTAGTTTGTTCTTTTTGTTCTTTAGAACCCACATATAAGTGAAATCATATGGTATTTATCTTTCTCCATCTGACTTATTTCATTCAGAATAATAACCTCATGCATCCCTATGTTCATGGAAGCACAATTTACAATAGCCAAGTTATGGAAGCAACCTAAATGTCCATCAACAGACGATTGGATAAAGAAGTTATGGTTCATATATACAATGGAATATTACTTAGCCATTATAAAAATGAAATCCTACCATTTGCAACGACATGGAAAAACTCATATAGTTTTGAAAGGTAAATTTTGACAGTGGAACTATTATTATTCTATGCTATTGAAACAAAAATGCCTCAAATATCAATAGTTTGTAGCAACCAACCTGCATTTCTTGCCTACACTGCAACATTACATGTGAACAACTGTGGATGATGGCTATGACTCTTCACCTGTCTTATTCTGGGATCTAGGCTGAAGAAACTGTCCTTGTCTTAGACATAACATTTTCATTGAAGAGGGAGAGAACAAGAGAGCTAGCGGAAACTTTCAGTGACTTAAAACTTTAGCTCAAAATTACCATATATGTTTCTTCTTCTCAATTGCAGTGGAAAAGTAAGTAATATGACAAAGATGATGATATAATTATAATCCTCACACAGAAAGACAAGTAAGGCCTGTGGCAATGGGTGGGAATATATTAACCACTTACAGAAATGTTAAGTTTTGAACATAATAAAATCTACCACAGGAACATAGCCACGAACAACATTTCTGACAAATCAGGCTTACATTGCTTGAGGTTTTAAGCTGTGGCACATAATGAAGTTAATACAGTAAGCTGTAAGAATGAGAGAGATAAATGACTCTAAAGTTAGGCATATAGTTAGTCTTTCTACATGGAAAGAAAACATAATTGATTTCTTAAATTTCTAAGAATTTGGAGATGAGTCTCAGTGAAACTCTAACGTATAATTTTCAAAGCATATTTAAAGAACATTTAAAAACAAAAAGGCTGGATCCAGCATGGTTCATAAAGAACAAGTCATGCCAAACTTTGTTGATACAGTATACCAGAATATACAATGATGTCTGACAGATTTTCTCAGGATATTTTTGGACTAGAATCCAATGAAATAAACTGTTATTTTTCTCCCTTTACCATATTTTCCATCTTGACCACAAATATTTTATGAGAAACTCTGTCAGATTCCTTTTGAAAGTTAGAAACACAATGTCAAAACAAAAACAAAAACAATAACAAAAAAACTTGGCACAGGAAAATAAGGCAGGAGCAAAGGCAGATTCAAAAGAGAGGTGTAAGGATGACTTTGATACTGCGTATCAGAGTACCGGTTTACAGTTTCTAAAAGCCTTCTTTTTTTTTTTAATTAATTATTTTTTTTTTTATGGTGATATTGGTTAACAAATTCCAATAAGTTTCAGATGTACACGTTAATAGTAAGGCATATATATGTTCACCTCCCATAGTTAGATTTCTCTCTGTCACCACATATTTGACCCCTTTGCCTCATCTACCCCACCCCCACCCCCTACCCTCTGGTCACTACTAGTCTATTGTCTATGTTCATGAGTCTCTGTTTGTTTGTCCTGTTCATTTGTTGCTTTTAGGTTTATATCCCACATATAAGTGATATCATGTGATTTTCAGCTTTTTCAGTCTGGCTTATTTTGCTTAGCATGATTATCTTGAGGTCTATCCATGTTCCTGCAAATAGCAGAATGTCTTTTATCATGGCTGAATAATATTTCATTATATATATATATATATATATATACCATATATTCTTTATTCATTTATCCACTGATGGACAATTAGATTGTTTTGATATCTTGGACATTGTGAATGATACTGCAATAAACATAAAATCACAGATATTTTTTGAGATCTTGTTTTCATTTCTTTTGGATATATACTAAGAATTAGAATTGCTAGATCATCTAGTAGTTCTGTTTTTAAATTATGAGGAACATTACATACTGTTTTCCATAGTGGCTGTACCAATTTACATAGCCATCAACAGTGCACAAGAGTTCCCTTTTCTTCATATTCTTGCCAATATTTCTTTCTTTTTTTTTTTAATTTTATTAGATTTATTGGCATGACATTGGTTAATAAAATTATACAGGTTTCAAGTGCACAATTCAATAATACATCATTTCTATATTGCATTGTGTGTTCACATCCCAAACTTTAATCTCCTTCTGTCACCATGTATTTGATGCCCTTTATTCTTACCTACTTCCCACCCCCCCTCTTTCCAAAAATAACCACTAAACTATTGTCTATGTTTATGACTTTTCATTTGTCTTCCTTGTTCATTTGTGGTTTTCAGTTTTATATCCCACATGTGAGTGAAATTATATGATTCTTGACGTTTTCTGTCTTATTTCACTTAACATGATGTTCTCAAGATCTATTCATGTTGTCACAAATGACAATATTTCATATTTTCTTATGGCTGAGTAGCATTTCATTATTTATATGAATTATATCTTCTTTATCTAATCATTTATTGAAGGATACTTCGATTGTTTCCATGTCTTGGCCACTGTGAATCATATTGAAATGAATATAGGGATACATGTATCTTCATGAATAAATGTTTTCAAATGTTTGGGGTAGTTGTGTAGAAGAGGGATTGCTGGGTCATATGGTAACTCTATTCTTAAATTTCTGATGGCGTTCCATACTGTTTTCCATAGTGGTTGTACCAATTTACATTCCAACCAGCAGTGCATGAAGGCCTTTTTTTCTCCACAACCTCTCCAACACTTGTTATAATCTGCCTTATTGATAATAGCCACTCTAGGAGGTATGGAGTGGTATTTCACTGTGGTTTTGATTTGCATTTCCCTAATAGCCAGTGAAGTTGAGCATCTTTTTATATATCTGTTGCCCATTGATACATTTTCTTGAGAGAAACATCTGTCCAGGTTCTCTGCCCATTTTTTAATTGGATTTTTTTTTTTTGGTGTTGAGTTTATGAGTTTATGTAAGATGATGGATATGTTAATTAATTTGATATTGGTAATCACTTTATAAAGTATAAAAATATCAAAACATCACTGTAAATACATGCATTTTTTATTTGTGAAGTATACCTTAATAAAGCTAGAAAAAAAAATAAGTGGAGGTAAAGTTCTGCTTTAACTAAGTCTGTAGAAGCTCATAGAAGAATGTCACTTGTATCCTAACAAACATTAGCTAGAAATGTTTTCAAAATCAAAAGTTCACTGAAGAGTAAGGTAACAAGGTAAATTGAATTGAAAACCCACTTCAGAGTAATGAGACATACAAACTCTCACCTTTGACAGAATACGACGAGAAGATGAGACCACCTTAAAAGAAGGTAAGAAGAAAACTGCTGAATGTATAACAAGTTCTCAAGGCTGAGTGTTTTGTCTGGATACAAGAGCACTCAATAGTTCTTTTTTATTACCTTATGTGTAATGCTCATTGAAAGATAGAGAGAAAGGCAGGGAAAAATGAGATTCATTCTCTGGCAAAAAGAAACCAAATGCTGCCCTCTTGAGGATTAATTTGATGTGTTAACTTAACTAGGTCATGAGGTGCCCAGATATTTTGTTAAATATAGTATGTCTGTGAGGGTGTTTCTGCATGAGATTAACAATTGAATTGCTGTAGTGAGTAAAGTAAATTGCTCTCCTCAATGTGAGAAAGCCTCATCCAATCTGTTGGCCTGAATAGAACAAAAAAGCTGAGTAAGGGAGAATTCACTCTTCTCTATCTTCAAACTGGGACATTGCTCACCTTCTGCCTTTGAACTTGGCCTTAAAGTGGAACTTATACCATCAGGTACCTTGGTTTCAGGCTTTTGGACTTATACTGGAACAAAGCCATTGATTCTCTCGAGTCTAGGTTAATGACTGCAGATCTTGGCATATCTCAGTCTTTATAATCTCACATGAGCCATTTTTCTTAGAATAAATAGAGTTCTCTTTTCCTGGACCTTTCTCTTATAGAAAGTAAAAGCTGTAAGCCCTGGGGAAGGAGTAGAACTTACTGCTTCTGAGGATGGGAGACAGAAGCAAAGGGCATATGCTATTGTGGGAGGGCCAGAAAACCACAAGGGCTCCTGCCTAAGGTTTCTAAAACACACAAGGCAGGTTTTCTATACTTTGGGCCCAAGGTAGGGAGAAGGGAGTTGGTGGGAAGGTAGTTGGAAAAGCTGATGAAACTCTACTCTGGAATCTTAGATGCTTAGGGCCTGCCTACAATCTGGGGCTGAAGGAGAACAGAGAAAGCTCTCTCCATCTTGGTTTACCTCATACTTTAAACAACAGAAACTAAACACAAAGGTTAAAACTACGGAACTTTTAGAATATGTAATACGAGAAAATCTTAAAAATGTTTAGTTAGGCAATAAATTCTTAGGTAATCAGAAAAAGCATGAAACATGGAAGAACAAATTGAGAACATGATTTCTTAAAATTTGAAAATTTCTGCTCTTCAAAG
The DNA here is from genome assembly GCF_000325575.1 of Pteropus alecto. Taxonomy (NCBI): domain Eukaryota; kingdom Metazoa; phylum Chordata; class Mammalia; order Chiroptera; family Pteropodidae; genus Pteropus; species Pteropus alecto. Next base: position 1,949,138 of record NW_006436298.1, read on the forward strand.
ATACTGTTAAGAAAGCAAAAAGACAAGCCACAAACTGGAAGGAAATAATTTTAAACACATACACAAAAAATGACTATAAACCAAAATATATAAAGAATTCTTACAATAATAATAATAAAAATAACAAAACATAAACAATTCAATAGTAAAAGGGTAAAGGATTTGAATGAATACTCCTCAAAGAAGATACATGAATAACAAATAAGTACACGAAAAGATGCTTAAAATCTTTCACCATTAAGAAAACACAAACTAAATCAATGGATATTGCTACATGCTTACTAGAATGATTAAAATAAATAAAGACTGACAATGCAAATGCTGAGGAGGAATTAAGCAAGTGGAACTTTCATACAATGCTGATGTGAATGCGAAGTGGTACAACTGCTTTGGAAAACTTCAAAGTTTCTTGAAAAATTAAGCATATACCTCCCATATAACCCAGTCCTACATGAGTACTTACCCAATAGAAATAAAAACATATCTTTATACAAAGACCTATATTTATATAAGCTTTATTTATAAGCTACTATAACTGTCCATACTGGAAATAACCCAAATAACCATTTTCTATTAAACAAATAAAAAGTTGCATTACATATATTTAATGAAATACTATATATATCAATAAAATAAACATGTAACACTAAAGATAAATTTTATAAGTTAAAAAAAAGATAAAGAGAAAGGGCCACCTACTATATGATTCAATTTATATAACATTATGGAAAAGGAAAAAAATCAAGGGAAATAGATCAGTGGTTGTCAGTGGCAAAGGGTTGGGGTAAGGTATGGACAGCAAAGGGGTACCAGGGACCATTTTGGAGGGATAAAAATGTTGTACATTTTGATCTGTGGTAGTTACATAACTTAATAACTGAAAATTTATTGATCGTATACTTAAAAAGAGTGCACTTTATTATATTTAAATTAAAACTCGATAAACTTGAATTTTTAAAAACTGTTGAGGAGTAAACAAATAAAGAAGAAACAAATTCATACATACAGAGAAGAAACTGATGGCTGCCAGATGGAAGAGAGGTTGGCAGGGGGAGGAGGGAGCTGGGTAAAAAAGATGAAGAAATTAAGTACGAATTTGTAGTTAATTAAGTAGTGATGGGGATTTAAAATACAACATGGAAAATACGGTCAATAATATTGCAATAACTATGTATGGTGCCAGGTGGGCACTAGACTTACCAGAATGATCACTTTGTAAGTTATATAAATGTCTAACCACTATGCTGTACACCTGAAACTAATATAAACTAATATTGAATGGCAAAAAAAAAGAAAAAGAAAAAGAAAAAAACTGTTGAGATTGATATAAGCTTGTTTGGTGTGACAGTATAGGTTAAAAAACACTGGCATATTCTATTACTTTAAATCAATATTCTATTAAAAGTTCTGATCATGACACTTCAGAAATATGTTGAATTAAAGACTAATAAAATACTACATATAAAAGTTATGAGATGTAGATGTGATAGTCAATAGAAAAAAGGCATAGCTTTAAAATACATATACTAAAGAAATAAGTAGCTTATCATCTACTTCAAGACATTAGAAAAACTAATAGCAAAATATCCCAAAGATAAAATAGTAATCACAATAGCAATGATTTAGAAAACACACATGATATATAAAATTTGGTTCTTCGAATGGACTAATCAAACTGGAAACGTTTGATGAGATTAATCAGAAAAGAAAAAGGTGGAAAAGGAGAGAGAGGCTGGGGCTGGGGGGAGGGTGGTAGGGGGAAGGAATGATACAATCAATAATAAATTAAATCTGGCAATACTGTGGATACTACATACATCAAAAATATAATAAGTAGATATAAATAATTTTATGACCATACAATTTAAAATTTTTATTAAGCTATTATCCACAATAAAATTAAAAAACTTTACATTTTTCTAATTTTATACGTCACCACCACTCTCAATAAACAGAACAGCTCTATCAACGCAAAAGATTTCCCCATGCCCTTTACATCAATCCCCTTCCCTCACATCCTGCCCTAAGTAACCAATGATCTGCTTTCTGTCGTAGCTCCATGCCTCTGGAATTTCTTATAAATGATTTGTTATAAATCATACGGAAATACTCATTGGTATTTTATTTCAGTTAACATATTGTTTTTGAAATTTGTCTATGATTGTGCAAATCAATATTTAATTTCTATTTATTGCTGAGTAATATTCCATAGTATGAAGATACTACAATTTATTAATCACCAATTCGTTGTTCCAGTTTAAGGTCATTATGAAAAATGTTGCTGACAATCTTTGTGTATGTGTATCTTTGCTGTATTGTTTTCTGCAATATCTGTCCTCCATAGTAAAATTTTGCTAGAACATATTGGGGCTCATTATATATTTTTAAAATGAATAATTATGTTCTTCAAGTAGCACAGCACACAGAAAAAGAGAAAATATTGCTCTAAAAGGCAAAGAGAGCTTGCTGACTCCACTGACGACACTGTGCATTCCCTTAGGTGAGTCACTTAAAACCTCAATTTAACCTCCACTTGTCAAATGAGAAAAATAATGAATCTCTGCCTTGGAGGAATGATGTGAGGATTTATAACATAATGCTGCATGTAAAAATTGCTCTGCAGTTTTAGGGAAAAGAGTGTAATTTAAATACTACACATTATTTTCATATTTTATATCAGCTTGCATCTGTTTCTGCTGTGTTCTCATTAAATTAGTTTTAACAAAAATTTAAAAAAAATGTTCTAGTGTCATTCTAATACCATAGAATAATTCTAATGATTCCAGGAAGAGTATATCCTGAAACTAAGTCAATAATTACATAGTAATGTCATGTTTTACAATTAAATACCACTACAAATCTCTGAAGAATATTTCAAGAATTCATAAACCTCAGCTACTTACTGTGACCTGGAGATCTTGCTGTATATGGAACGAAATAACTCCTGCAGACCACACTGCTTGTATATTAGTGTGTGTACAAAATGATCCAGGAGAAGCACATTAGTTAGATATATGATATAACTGCATTTAATCGAATTCATATGCTTCTTTGCAATAAAGTGGAAATGTCAAAAAAGGAGTTATATACTAATTTACTTTTCTCTTAGCTACAATGATAAATTGAAATTTCCTTTTAGCATCAAATAATTCTCCTCTTGCAGCCTAAAAGACTGCAAATTGGAGCGGAAATGGAAATTTAAAAAAAAAATCAGCGTTAAAAGTGATTTGGATCACAGAAAGTAGTACAGTTGGAGAACATGAGCGTTTGAGCATCTTAAAATTGTAATGGCTGAAATTTAACGGAATGTAGACACAACTTTGCATAAGTTAGGGTGAGGATAGAAATAGAAAAACGGTAGTGTTAAACTACAGAGTAGATCCACAAAAAATACTAAAATCATGGAAATGTCAACAGATTGCACATTTAAGTACGAAGCAAAATGAACAGAGACTGTAATCATTGAAATGCAATTAATCGAATTGTTTAAACTTAAATTTAATCAGTATGTCTTCATTTATACTAGAATTCAACATATACATTTTTTAAATCATTAATTCTCAAAACTAGCTACACATTAGAATCACCATGAAAGTAAACAACAAAAGATCCAGACAACATCTGAGATATTATGATAATTTGGTTTCTAGTGACACATAGGTATCTGTATTTTTTAACAACTGCTTCCCATCCTCCTCAGGTGATTCTAATATAAAGCCAGAGGCAAGAATCACTTCCTTATAGAGAATGAATTATATACAACAGTTCTTAAATTATTTTCTGTCTGAATATTAGATGGGTTTGGTAGCTTCATTTCTTTGGCTGATTTATAATTGACTAAAACTGTAACACTTCTCTGTTTCAACTGATATACACTGTTTAGAGTTGTCTATTTGTCTATTTCTTATGAAGTTGGTTGGACAATAAAAACATATAACACTTACACTGCATACAGAAATCACCATGATCACTGAGGAGGGGAAGTCTCCTAGACTTGAATTGCTGCCTTCAATCTAAAACAGCACAATGGCTGGACCTAATGTCTCTTCTAAAGGTGAAAATTTTGAGTATAAATGAAGAGAAGTAAAAATTGTAGCCATGTGTAAAAGAATGAAATCCAGTATTACACGAACATCTTGAAAAAGGCTCAAAGAAAGAGATTATACTGTTTCTTAGCTCCATTATACTAGATGCTTGAAAAAGTGAAGCCATATATTGCCGACCCCATTCCTACTTTTGGAACTTGACAAGATCTAATAGAAGTCTGCAAACATGAGTTGCCTTGCCCTGGGAGACATTTCCGCATGACAGGATGATGGACTGAATGAGATTCTGAAAGATCTTTTGACCTTTACTATTGTTTTGCTACTAGGGATTCCTGTTGAAAGACCAGACGTTAGAATGTGATTCTGTACATTTTCATAGGAAATATATATCTGTTTTCCATCCCTGTTCTTGGCAAAGAGTTCCTAAAACTCTTGTAAGTTCCTAAGTGATAACAGCACTAGGAGCATCTTTTGTTCTAACGAGGCGACTCTGGGTGGGCTCTTGAATGGCTCCCGGATGGGGGCTGGTCACCAGAAAGACTGAGACATGATTAGAAACTTGGAATTTCCAGCTCTGTGCCCAATTCTCCAGAGTGAAGAAGATGGAGAGGGGCTAATAATTGATTATACCTACATGAGGACATCAACATAAAATCCTAAAATCACAACTGTATGGAGTCTGGAGAGCTCCCAGGTTGGTGAACACATCCATGTACCGGAAATGTGATGCATTCCAACTCCACAGGGACAGACGTTCCTGTGCTCAGGACCCTCCCAGACCTCACTCCATGTATCTCTTCATCTGGCTGTCCATTGGTATCATTTATCATATCCTTTAAAAAACTGCTAAAAATAAGTGTTTCCCTGAGGAGGGTGTTGTGAGGACCTGAGAATTATAGCCACCACTGGATTTGCACTTGGCATCTAAAGTAGGGTGAGACTGGTCTTGTGGCACTGATCCCTTAACCTGTGGGATCTGACATTATTTCTAGTTAGAAAGTGTCACAATTGAGTTATATCATAGGACATGCAGCTGATGTCACAGAAAATTGTTTGGTAGAGGAAAACTGCCACACAGCTGATAACAGAAATGTAAGTATGGTAGTTGTGTGAGAGTAAAGGAGAAATGTAGGAGGAAAGATAGATTCCTTCTCAATCAGCAACAGAATAAAAAGCAGAACAACAATAATATAATTCTGGTTTATTAAGGATAGTGTTCTGATTTTTTCCTTGTACAAATTTTATATACTCATAATAGAATCTACTTTTAGAGCTTTATATATCTTATGTTTCTGTTATTACTGTCCCTTTTAACTGCAGTAGGCTCATCTTCATACTATGCCACACAAAACAAGTAAAAGCTACAGTAAGAGTAACATCTATTTCAGGTACTACCCATGTGTCCTTCTTTATTCTCTTGATCAAACCCTGGTTTTAAATTGCTACTTTTGTTCCACTCAGTCAGATATGATTTCTACCTTGCTTGATTTGATCAACTATTCAAATGTTTGTTTCTCATGCTGAACTATTATCTATGTCTCTAAGAGTTTGGGATTAAAATTTAAATTAAAATTACACTGCTTGAAGAAATCTAGCAGGAAAAAATGTCTTGCTATTAGGCAACTTTTCGAACTTTATCGAAGAGATGATTTTTTTTTTCTTTTTTGCCAAGCAAATGTTTTAGAACACTCACATTCTTAAAAGATAAAGCTGAAGTACTGTCCTAAGAACTAAGAGTTGGACAATGAGGCAAAAAGTATATATTACTGCCTAACATGTTTCCTACAGTTGGCAGATAGAAAATTAAAATATTAGAAGCATGGAATCACAGAATATTAGAGACAGATTGAACTTTAGGAAAAACATGGCTTGACATTCTCATGTGATTTATGTTTCATGATTAAGTCTCATGAAATTTAAAGTGGTACTTGAAGTTATGTAGTGCATTAGTGACTCAGCCTATAAAAAAAGTGGAGCTCCAAGACAGCAGTTAACTTGTCTGAAGTCAAGCAAATATAAAGCGGGGAAACTATTAACATCCATATTTTTCACTACAAAATTGGTAAACTTAACCTTTGGTGCTTCCTGTCTCTTAAATAAAACTTTTATTTTGTACTTGTAATTGACCAACCTAATTGTAGATTGAAATTGTAAGTTGGTACAACTTATAATTGACTAACCTAAAAACAAAATCATACTTGGAATTCCTTAGATCAATGGAATGATTTACATTAAAAAATACTCTTTCAAAACCAAAAGGTGAATGACAAGAAATAAGCAAGAATGATCAAGAGAGTCTCTCAGAATGTTACATTGACAACTATGGTCAATGAAGAAGCAAATAATAATGATCAAGTGGAAAAAGATCTATTCTGACAAATATAAGTGGTCAACATTTTTACTATGCTATTATAAATTGTTACATTGCTTTTTTAAAACTTAGAAAGCATCGCCTTGCAAAACAACAGGCTGCAAAAAGAGTTAAAAAATCAGTTTTCATCCTAAAGGTCACCTGAAAAATATGGAAATTTCCATTTTTATACCATCTGGATATAGAGGGAACCATGTAAGAGTTAAATCTAGGTCCCAGTTAATGACTCTGGTGACAGAGCCTTCCCTAAGGGAGGGAGGTTTAAATAGGGAAATGTCAATGCTCCATTCAGAGAGCACTAATTTGCTGGGAGATCTGATAGCATTTTAAGTGCTCAGCATTGGAAGGACCTGCTGTGCCTGCTATTTTTTTCTTCCAAAAGACAAAATCAATATTACAGCAAAAAGAGAAGCTGACTATAAAGAAAATCAGGAACTATACAAATTAGTGAAATAAATTCGTGAACAATATATATTGAGTTTATTTTTTAAAGAATATGAATGTAAGCTATTACAGTTCTTAAGAAACCTACATGGTATATCTCCATGTAATCTGTATTTGTTGGCTACTCAGGCTCCATTCTTATAATTCCAGGTTTCTGCTGCTGCAGCTATTACCTTTGGATCAAAGGAAAATAACCTGGCAATGGTGGTTCACTGCTTCCTTTATCCTTTGTCTACACATTTACCTGCTGAGATTGCTCTAGGTAAAAAGCTGTCTAGAAAGAAGATGGGAATTCAGGTCAATGTTTGCTGCATTGCTTTAATCTATAATATCCAAAACAGTAAATGAAGAGTTGCTGATGCTTCAGAGGTAGAGTTGCTTTACTAATTCCTGCTATTGTGCTCTTTAAGGACAAGAGTATGAGCTGTGGCCCTACCATCCCTCCTTACCCTAGAATGTAGCATAATCTCTAAATAGAGCTGGTTATGACATATGAGTCTGAGTATGAAGGTAGTAAAGCATTAAATGGAGGTATTATGTCCCTGCTACCTATGTAAATATGCTAGATAAGAGAAATATATTGGATCCAAAGTGGGTGAGGGACAAGAGCCCTTAAAATAATAGAGAAAAATGATAAAAAGGTAGAGAATGTAAACTCCTTCCCTGAAAGCATGATTCCTCTTTGAGGAATCCTTTGGAATGACTACAGAATTCTAAGGGCAATGAGTGAAAATAAATCAGTGGTTCTAAACATTGAGCCATCTTGACATCCCCAGGATAACTGGTAATGTTGAAAAGCATTTTTGGTTATCATAATGTAAAGGGTGGTTACGGCATCAAGTGGTCAGAGACCAGGGTAGCTGCCAATAAGCATCATACAATTCACGGGATGGCCCCGCACAAGAGTTACCCAATCCAAATGCCAGTGGTGCTGAGGAGGAGGAAGCCCAGTATAATATAATTAAGTAAGACCATGAAAATTTTTTTCTAAAGAATAATCACATTTGAAAGAGTCATTTCAAAAAATGCAGAAATGCATTTCCCTACCAAATGAACCCCTAATATATTGTCAAAGCTAGATATGTTTCACACATTTTGCATACTGAAATTTAATTTTATAAGTCTTAAGGAAACGTAAAGAGATTTCTTTGACCTAAATTTTTATTTTTAATTTTCCATTTCCATTTGCAGAGGGTAAATTTTGGTCCATAACTGAAATTTGCATCTGGCCTCAATTGACATATGAGGGCTAAAGGTTGTAAAAAGTTTGCTTTTAGTTTTATTTGCAGTTTAAAATTAAAATATAAACGGTTATTAATCTGATAACTTACCTTTATCAAATAAAGCGTATTACATGCAAAAATGTCTCCCAATTTCATCTAACTACACTTCTCTGACTAACTCACAAAAACTGACATCTGCATGTATTCTACATTTTTAAGATCAATTTTCTTATTCATGGCTTTTTACTATTACTTTCTAAGGTCCTCTCAAAGGAAAGTAAATTTGATTGCATGTCACTACTAACTGTAGTCACTTCTAGATACTTGCTATCATTTGAGGTTGTCATATACTGCTCTCTAAACTGCTATGTTGTGGTGGCTTTGTTTGGATTTCTGGGATTTCCATTTGCTGTGACTATAAATGGCAAAATAGAAATATTTAAGAAAAAAAGGAAGAAACCACTCTCAACAAAAATGGGTCAAAACAACACTGATATTCTCAAGTGGCTAATTAAGTTAATTTTCTGGATCGTTCGAGCCCAAATTATAATTTGAATAAAACATTCAATTTAAACAACATTTATTTAGCACCTGCACTGTACAAATAATGTACAACATGCTATGGAGGATAAAAAGATAATCAAGGCACAGATTTTTCTGTCCCTAATCTGGAAATAGAATAGAGAAGAATTTAGAACTATTGCTGTAAATCAGTTAAGAGATACCAATGCATGATCTAAGTAATGGGATTAAGAATGGAAAGAGCAAATAACAGAGATATTATAGGAGGAAAATGAACAAATGTTTTGTTTGTGAGAGTAGGGTGCGAGGGAGACTCAACCAACTACATTGTTTACCTTATTTTCATTTGTATTGTCCTCTGCCAATTTGCAATTTTACTTTTTCCAGGAATAGTTAACAGTAACTACGTCAAATTACAAAAATCTGCTCTTGCTATCAAAGTTTATGTAAAGTCTGTCCTGATTATCTAGAAAGATACATTTTTTCACTCCTAGGAAAATACTTTAAAAAAATTACAACTGGTTCTTTCAACACATAGGAGCCTTGACCTATTGGCTCATAGTTTATTAGGGGCTACAAAGATATGTAAATAATACTTCACCAAAGTATATATGCAGTATGTAAAAATGGAACATTAGAGAGGAAACCCAGAAACATGTAAAACATAACTGATATTACAGATTCTTATGTTAACTCCAAATTTTTATGCATAAAAGTTTATGACAGCTTCCTTCCTAACCAATTGGAGATTTGAGACTCTCAAACCAATATTTTATAGGAGAAGCATGTTTGCATCAGGCATAGTAACTTTACTGCATATTATTATTAATTTTTATTATCCTAAGTAAGGAGAAGCATGAGCAAAACAATTTTATGATCAATGAAGCCTAAAACACAAGCAGGCAAGAATGTTCCACTTTTCACTTGACAATGATTTAAGCACGCCAGGAAGTTTAAAGTCACAAAGAATCAGTCATGGCTCATTAATATTGTTTAGTTTTTCTATGGCTACTAGATTTACTGATAAAATCTTTGAAAAAATTCCAAGTTAAATTCTGAGCACCAAAGTGGAATTCTGTGCTCTTAAATAAAAAATGCTCTAAAAATGCCCATAAATTCATAGAGAAAAGACCAATACATCAATATAGAAAAGAAAGTCATAAACATATGAAAGACATTCAACTAAACTTATAAAACCCATGAAAATTCTAATTACAACAAGCTTTTCTTCTAACAGACTGGCAAAGAACAAAATTTAATATTTCGTTGAGGAACAGACACTCTCATATACCACTTATGGAATGGAAGTTAATATCATGTTTTGTAGGGCAATTTGGCAATACCTATCAAGTTTAAAATGTTTTGACTCTCTAGGGTATCTATCCTTAAGAGTACACTTCAAACAAGATACCAGATATTTAGTACATAATTGTAACACTGAGTCCTTAGAAACAATTATATGCCCATCATTTGAGGAACTGTTAACTATACCATGATATATCACTCAATAGCATAATAAACAGCCATTAAAAAAGGATGAGGTGATTTGGTATGCACTGATATAAAATAACTTCTAAAATATATTGTTCAGTGAAAAAAAATTAAAGCATGGCTTTTTATGTATAGAAAGCAAATACTGGTATGAAAAATAAAGAATAGTTTCATATATGTTTGTATTTAAATAGAATACTTCTGGATAGATTCACACACACACACGCGCACACAAAGATGTTTCGAAAGGAGAATTGAGTGTTGGGAGTGCTAGATAGCAGGCGGTCTTAGCATTCATAATGTAAGCTTATGTCCATCTGAATTTGTATCATGCTCCTGACATTCAAAACACGTGTTAAATAATAATGTTCAGGAAAACATAAAGAAATAATAAACGTTACCTTTCTGGCTTCCTTCGAAATATAGGTGGCTACAAATAAAAGTTTAATTGTCATCAGTTTCTCAAGGGAATCTCTCTGTCTCTCTCAAAAGTCTAAGAAACATTACTTTCTGTTTTCTTTAAATTCTGTGAATTTATATACCTGTGACTTTTTGTATCTGTATATTTAGTTAAGTTTTAAATTTTTTCAACCACAGTACAGTACCTGCTATATAGTAAGAAGATCCTCCATTAATATTTTAGAATGCTTAATTTTAAACACAAAAACCCATCTTAGTATATGAAGAAAAAACATCTATCGCTGAGTTCCCTTCATGAAGAAACAGACAACACTGAGACCTAATCAGATCATATGTATAATATATTCTGAGATTTATGGAAAAAGAGTTTCATAACTTCAAATAATTATTATAGTATCTATATTTACTTTTCAATCCATGTATTTTCTTTGAATCCTTGTGGTTGCACAGAGAAATGGGATCAGTACTGAGTAAACATCAGTTCAGTAAAAAAATGACTGGCAATATTATTTTAGATTTTGTAACACCAATAATTTTGTAAATAAAATTGCTATAATATGAAATTCAAAATATGCTTTCACAGATGTGAATGGAATGTTCATAGATGAGAACCGCAAAAAGTGACAATTTTGAGAGTTTGTTTAAAGGTATGCTCCTGAAAACACATCAAGTCATTTATTTAAAATGTATACTTTAAAAATAAAGAGAACATTAGCCAAATGGATTCATATCTTTTACAGATAAAAGCATCTGATTTTAACTATGGATTTTCCTTGGAGTAGCTAAAAAATTCAGTTGCAGTTCATAGAGGCTTATAAAATGCATCTGTAAGTCATGCTCCTCTTCTAGCTTTTTGTATGATTCTTAATAAAATTTTGTTCCCTATAGTTCAGAGTTCTAATGTAAGTTTGCACTGCTATGATTACTGCTATGGTTTGGATAACAATGTCCCCTCAGGCTAGGCTAAATCAAAGCATCCACATACTTCCTGGGATGCTTGTTTCGCTGGGGTTTTGCTTCTTTGTTTAAAATTAGTCTTTTTGGAAAACTTTTTTATAACCATAGACATGTTTTTACTTTTCTGATATATGTATCTTCTTTTAAGTCTTCTATCCCAAAGAAAACATCACTTCTCACCAATACTCTCACTTGAGAATATTAGTTCTCTAAAGCTAGAACCTCACACTTTTAATTTCTATAATTATGAGAACTACTGAGATTTGATCTCAGTGTGATAAATGTTCTCCAAGTCTTCTGACAAAAATGAGAGGACTTTTATTTTTGTATTTAAGCAACACTCAGAAATAACATAGCTTGTTTAAGTGATTTATCATAAATAAAATAGTAATTCTGTCACTTGGTATACAAGGTAAATTAAAAATCATATTTGTCTCCCTAGAGGACATACAAATGGCCAACAAATATTTGAAAAGACATCTCTAGCTATTAGGGAAATGCAAATCAAAACCACAATGAGACCACCTCACACCTGTTAGAATAGCTATAATCAAAAGAACAAGTAATAAAAAATGCTGGAGAAGATGCAGAGAAAAAGGAACTCTCATACACTGCTGGTGGGACTGCAAATTGGTACAGCCACTATGGAAAACAGTATGGAGGTTCCTCAAAAAAATAAGAATTGATCTACCATATGATCCAGCAATCCCTCTACTTGGTATTTACCCCAAAGACTTGAAAATCTATATCTATAAAGTTATTTGCACACCAATGTTCATAGCAGCATTATTCACAGTGGCCAGGACATGGAAGCAACTGAAGTGCCCTATGATTGATAATTGACTAAAGAAGCTGTGGTACATATATACAATAGAATATTACTCAGTCATAAGAAGAGATGGTATATTGCCATTTGACACATGAATGGACTTTGAGATAATCATGTTAAGCGAAATAAGCCAGACTGAAAAAGTTAAAAATCACATGATATCACTTATATGTGGGATATAAACCTAAAAGCAACAAATGAACAAGACAAACAAACAGAGGCTCATGGACATGGACTACAGACTAATGGTTACCAGAGGGTAGAGAGTGGGGGAGGAGGGGGTAGGTAGATGGGATGAAGGGGATCAAATATATGGTAGCTGAAGGAAACTTGACTTTGGTAGTAAACACACAATAGAATATACAGATGTCAAATGATAATGTACACCTGAAAATTATATAATTGTATTAACTAATGTTACCCCAATAAACTTAATAAAAAAAAATAATAATTTTTTCAGCTTATGTAAAGCTGAAGTAAGCTTACATAAGGCCTAGATAAGCCCATGTACAAACTGGAATGTTCATATTTATATTTGGAATGCAAACAGAGATTTAAAAAGACCAATAAATCATAGGAGAAAGGTGATTTTTGTCTGTGATAAAACACATGGAGAAGAGGAAGAATTATGTATTTATGTATTTACTAGTTTACCTAGTAAATTGAATTTGGAAAACATTCTCACAAAGTAATTTGTTCCAATATGCAAATATATGTGTATAGGAATGCTCTTTGTGAGTTTTGGTGATATTAAAATTTGAAAATGAATCAAATGGCCATTATCTTGGACAATGAAATAGCAATTTTGGTTTATTCCTACAATGGTATAATATCCAGTCAGTAGAAATGATAATGAAAATCGATATCTTTATGGACATGGAAGGATCTCTTTCTTAAATTAAATAAAAATGTGAATTTAATGAAAAAAAATAGCTAGAGAAATGTGAGCTATTCTAAAGTGAAAAGACAAAGGGATGCAAGTCTTGAAATGACACTGTTACTGAAGCTATCAAACTAGGAATTTAAAATAGCTCTTTTGTTATGTAGTTTTTATACAGTTACATGTATAATATACAGCTACAATAATTCACACTAACAATAAAAGCAAAAATAGACTATATCTTCGAGAAATTAAAATTAAATAAAAATATTCACATGGAAACTTCAACAGTAAAAAAACATTGAACGTTTGAACTTTAAAAGAGATCGATGGATGTTTCTAATATTGTTTTAGAACATGAAATATGCAACCACAATCAATAACTTTCATATACAAAAACAATAAACAGTAAATAATGGTAGAGAGAATCCAATTTACAATATCAATAAAAATGATTATATGTTAGAGATAAATTTAACAAGAAAGGTGCAACTCTTTTATAAGAAAAAAAATTAAAACACACAATGCCAACAAATTTGATAAATCAGACAACTATCTTGAAAGACACAACTCGTCAATATCAACTCAAGAAGAAATAGATAACCTGAACATTGCTATATTTATTAAATAAATTTAATTCGCCATTTTAAATAATTCAGAAGGAAAACTTAAAGCCAAAATGGACTTCCTGGTAAATCCTATCAAAATTTTAAGAAAAAAAAATGATTCCAATTATATCCACAATCTCTCAGAAATTGAAAAAGTATGGAAGAGCTTCTATATCATTTCATGAGCCCAGCATTACCTCATATAAAACCAGAGAATTTACGTAAGGAAACTACAGAGCAATGCCCTATTTATTGCGCATGGAAATAATCTGGTCAAAATTTTACCCTATTTAATTCACAAGTATATCGAAGTAGTAATATATCAGATCACCTGTCATTTTCTATAAGTTTTTAGGTTGTTAAACATTTGAAAGTTACTATGGTAACAAAATATAGGTTAAAAAAATGTTCATTTCAATAGATACAGGAAAATCATGTAATAATATTCCACTCTCATCTTATATTTAAAAAAAAAAAAATAGAGAGATCCAGAAAACTAGGAATAGAAAAAAGATCCCTGATGTGATAAAGGGCATCTACAAAAATCTTATAGCTAACATCATATTTAATGGTGGATTTTAAAAATTTTTTCCCCAAAACTTATTTTTAAAAGGCAAGGATATATGACGGTATGCTCTTTTTTTACCATTACTCTTTTTTTTAAAAAAATTAAGTTTATTAGGGTAACGTTGGTTAATACAATCATATAATTTTCAGGTGTACATTATCATTTGGCATCTGTATATTCTATTGTGTGTTCAGCACCCAAAATTTAGATTCCTTCAGCTATCCTATATTTGATTCCTTTTACCCACTTCACCCTCCCCCTACTCCCTTATATTTGACCCCGTCTACCTCCCCTCTCCTGCAGTACCCGCTACCATCTGGTAACCACTATTCTACAGTCCTCTGGTAACCACTAGTCTATAGTCTATGTCCATGAGCCTCTATTTGTTTGTCTTGCTCATTTGTTGCTTTTAGGTTTATATCCCACATGTAAGTGATATCATGTGATTTTCAATTTTTCTGTCTGGCTTATTTCACTTAGCATGATTATCTCGAGGTCCATCCAAGTTGTCGCAAATGACAGTATTTCATCTTTTCTTATGGCTGAGTAATATTCCATTGTATATAAGTACCACAGCTTCTTTAGCTAATCATCTATCGTAGGACAGTTTGGCTCCACGGTGATTGG
>NW_006436298.1:1964681-1967377 GCF_000325575.1 Pteropus alecto
TTTGGTCAAAAATTATTAGTCCATATAAATACGGGTTTACTTCTGGACTCTCAATTCTGTTCCACTGGTCTGTGTGTCTTTCTGCCAGTACCATGCTGTTTTGATTACTGATGCTTTGTAGTATAATTGAAGTAGAGCAGAGTGATCCCTCCAGTCTCATTCTTTTTTCTCAGGATGGCTTTGGCAATGTGGGGTCTTTTGTGCTTCCATACAAATCTGATGATTTTTTGTTTCATTTCTTTAAAAAAGGCCGACGGGATTTTGATGAGGATTGCATTAAATATATATAATGCTTTAGGTAATATGGTCATTTTAACTCTGTTGAGTCTTCCAATACAAGAATATGAAATATCTTTTCATTTCTTTGTAAATTCTTTGATTTTTTTTTAATAGGGTCTTGTAGTTTTCATTATATAGGTCTTTCACACGTTTTGTTAGATTTAATCCTAGGTATTTTATTCTTTTTGTTGCAATTGCAAAAGGAATTACTTTTTCCACTTCTTTTTCCTACACTTCATCGTTAGAGTATAGGAACACTATGGATTTTTGAAAGTCGATTTTGTAAACAGACAATTTACTGTATTTGCTTATTTTTTTCTAGTAGTGTTCTTGTGGAGTCTTTAGGGTTTTCTATATAGAGAATCATGTCATCTGCAAATAATGATAGTTCGACTTTTTCGTTTCCTGTTTGGATACCTTTTATATCTTTCTCTTCTCTGATTGCACTTGCTAAGACCTCCAATGTTATATTGAATAAGAGTGGTGATAGTGGACAGCCTTGCCTTGTTCCTGATCTTAGGGTGAAGGTTTTTAGTTTTTCACCATTAAGTATAATGTTGGCTGAGGGTTTGTTATAGATGGCATTTATTATATTAAGGTACATTACTTCTACACTAATTTTGTGAAGTGTTTTGATCATAAATGAATGCCGTATCTTGTCAAAGGCTTTTTTCTGAATCTATTGATATGATCATATGATTCTTATTTTTTAATTTGTTTCTTTGGTGTATCACATTAATCGATTTGCGTATGTTGAAAAATCCTTGTGCCCCTAGGATGAAGCCAACTTGATCGTGGTGTATACTCTTTTTAACATGTTGCTGTATTCGGTTCGCTAATATCTTATTGAGAATTTTTGCATCTGTGTTCATGAGAGATATTGGTCTGTAGTTTTCTTTTTTTGTGTTATCCTTACAAGGTTTTGGTATCAGAGAAATATTGGCCTCATAAAATGAGTTGAGAAGTATTGTCTCCTCTTCGATTTTTTGGAAGAGTTTGAGAAGAATAGGTATTAAATCTTCTTTGAATGTTTGGTAGAATTCACTGGTGAAGCCATCTGGTTCTGGACTTTTACTTTTTGTTAGATTTTTGAAGATTTTTCCATTTCCATACTGCTGATTGGTCTATTTAGATTTTCCAGTTTTTGATTTTGTCTAGATTTTGCTATTCTTCAGTAGCATGATTGCATCTTTCTAAGTATTGGTCCATTTCTTCTAGGTTATTAAATTTGGTGTTATATACTTTTTCATAGTATTCTTGTATGATCCTTTGAATTTCTGCGATATCAGTCGGAATTTCCCCTCTTTCATCCCTGATTTTCTTTGTGTTCTTTCTCTTATTTTTTTAGTGAGTCTAGGTTAATAAAAATTGTCAATTTTATTAACCTTCTTAAAGAACCAGCTCTTTGTTGCATTTATTTTTTCTATTGTTCTTTGTTTTCAATTTCATTTATTTCTGCTGTAATTTTGATAATTTCTTCCCTTCTGCTGACTTTAGGATTCATTTGTTCTTCCTTTTCTAGTTTTGTACGATGAAGCATTAGGTTGTTTATTTGGGCTTTTTCTTGTTTTTGGAGGTCGGCCTGTAATGGTATGAACTTTCCTCTTATGATCATTTTTGTCGTGTCCCAAATTTTTGATATGTTGTACTATCATTATTATTCGTTTCTATGTATCTCTTAATTTCTCTTTTTATTTCTTCCCTGACCCAGTTATTCTTCAGTAGCATGTTGTTTAATCTCTGTGTACTTGTGGTTCTTCCTGATTTCTTTTTGCAGTTGATCTTTAGTTTCAAAGCATTGTGATCAGAGAATATGGTTGGTATGATTTCAACCCTCTTATATTTGTTGAGGCTCTCTGTGTCTCAGTATGTGGTCGATCCTTGAGAATGTTCCATGTGCACCAGAGAGGAATGTATAGGCAGTTGTTTTGGGATGAAAGGCTCTGTAAATGTCATTTATGTCCAGTTGGTCTAATGTGTCATTTAAGGATGTTATTTCCTTATTGATTTTCTGTTTGGATAATCTGTCCATATCCAACAGTGGGGTATTTAGGTCCCCTACTACTATGGTGTTTCGGTCTGTTTCTCCCTTTAGTTCTGTCAGTAATTGCTTTACATGTTTCGGGGCTCCCTGATTGAGAGCATAGATATTAATAAGTGTTATTTATGTATTCGCATGATTCCCTTTATCATTATGAAGTGTCCCTCAGTATCTTTTTTCACCTTTTTTATTTTGAAGTCTACTTCCTCTGATATTAGTACTGTACTGCTCGCTTTTCTCTGAATGCCATTTGCTTAAAATATCATTTTCTACCCTTTCACTTTAAGTCTGCATTTGTCTTTGGAACTGAGATATGTCTCCTGGAGGCAGCATATGGTTAGGTTTTGTTTTTTGATCCATTCTTTGACTCTGTGCC
>NW_006436298.1:1968260-1986537 GCF_000325575.1 Pteropus alecto
TCATTATTTTTCATTCTTCAGTTTCTCTCTTCTTCCTTCTGATTTATGTCTAGATTTCTGTCTTTGATATCACTGATCTTTTCCTCCATTTGGTCAACTTTATTTCCCAAGCTTTTTATTTCATTTTTTAACTCTTGCAGTGTGTTCTTCATCTCCAGAATATCTATTCTGTTCTTCTTGAGAGTTTCAGTCTCGTTGCTCTGTTCATTTAGGTGGTTTTTTTTAATTCCTGAAATTGTTGATATGATTTGTTTTGGATCTCATTGAGTATCATCCTGAATTCTCTGTCATTTAAGTCACATATTTCTATGTCTGTAAGCTTATTTTCTGGAGATTTTTCTCTTTCTTTCTGAGATGCCTTGTCGCCTTGGTTGTTCATGGTGTTTAATGGACTATTTCTGTGTCTGGGCATTAATGGAAGTGTATTCTGTTGTTTTTCCAGAAATATTTATCATATAATGGTCTCTAGCGTGCTGCAAAGAAGGTGCTCTTCTTTTGGTTTCCAGTAGGTGGCTACTAAGCTCTTGGATCCCTAGCAGTTTTTGGTAGGGTTTGCTCGGATTCCCCTGGGGCTCTGAGGTGATAGGTCTTGGAGGGTATCGGGGGAGGGGCTCTCTGAGTTGGGGGTTGGGGGCTGTAGCTCAGCTTTGGTTTCGAAACTGAGGTGGTAAAAATCAGCTGTTGTTTCTCTTTGGTCCTGCCCCACTTGTCCGCTGTCTGCCTTGATGACTGGGCCCTCCAATCAGCTTCGTACAAGCCCCAGCACTTCCAGGCAAGGTTGTTCAGGAAAGTCGCTGCACCTTCACCCTTCCCCCTCCCCCTAAAGGGAGCTCCAGCTGCTGTGAGAGGAAGCTTCTTTATTACTCTCAGTCCTCTGCTAGACACCCGGGGTTCTGACCTGTGGTAGCTCTTATGTGTAGATCCCACACTCAGTCGTGATGGTGTGCAGTTTTGGTATTTTTTGTTGAGTTTTAGATGTTCAGCTTATTGTTGTTTCAAGGGGAGAGATCTAGGGATGTTTCTCACTTCGCCATGTTTCCGCTGAATATTACCATACTCTTAAACTGTGCACTATAGGTTTTTTGCCAAAGCAGAAAAAATATATAAAAGTCATTAAAACCATAAAGAAAGAAGTAAAACTCTGTTTTCAGTAGATATGATTGTTTACAAAGGAAATTTGCAGGATTATTAGAACAAATATTAGAATTAGTAAATAATTTAGTAAAATTACCAGATATAAAGTTAATTTAAAAAGGCAATAATATTTTACAACTTAGGAGAAAAATCTTGGAAAATAAAGTGTTTAAATTCCAAAATTATAAGGAGCTTATAATTAAAAAAAAAAAAATTATGAGGCCTTTGCATTAAAAACTACATAATACTGATTACAGTAATTTAAAAGACCTAAACGAAATGAGATAGACCATGTCTATGAATTAGAAAATTTAATTTATTGAAATGGCAATTTTTCCAAACTGACCTAAATCTGATCTAAATTGATCTAAAATTGATCTAAATTAAATGTTCAATGCAATTTCTATTAAAATTCCAGTCATTTTTTTTATAGAAATAGAAACTTAAGTGAACTGGAATAGTTCAAATAAGATTTTTTTTTTTTTTTTTTAAAGAAGAATGAAGCTGGAGGATTTATACTATCTGATTTTT
Source organism: Pteropus alecto (assembly GCF_000325575.1). Lineage (NCBI taxonomy): Eukaryota > Metazoa > Chordata > Mammalia > Chiroptera > Pteropodidae > Pteropus > Pteropus alecto. The sequence continues at coordinate 1,969,926 of NW_006436298.1, forward strand.
GGTGTTATTAGAAAGGTACTTAAAAAAATGGCCTATGGGCTAAAGTACAGATGCATAAATGCAACTCAATCTTCAGATATAGATCCATGCATAAATAGTCAGTTGGTTTTTGATAAACTTGCCAAAGTAATTCAATAGGGAGTAGAAAAATATTTTCAATAAATTGCACTAGAAAATCTGAAAAAAATTAAAACTTAAATTTTACCTTCCACCATGTACAAAACATGATGTGGAATACAGCATAACCTTAAATCTAATGAATAAACTTATAAGAAAACATAGAAGAAAATCTTTGTCAACAGAGACTAGGCATGGGTTTCTTAGCTGTAACCCCAAACCATCAATAATAAAAACAAACAAACAAAAATTTAATTAAAAGTTTTTGCTCTTCAAAAAGTATAGTCAAGAAAATAAAAAAAGAATCCACAGACAGGGAGAAAATATTTCCAAATAACATATCTGCTAAAGGAATTATTTACAGAATATTGTCTGTCTGTCTGCTTAGAGTTCTAATAATTCAATACTAACAAGTTATTAGTATAACTTTAACTAAAAAAAAAAAAATTAAAATAAGCAAAATATTTGAAGGGATACTTCACCAAAGAAGACCTATGAATTGTAAATAAGCACATGAAAATATGTTCAACAGCATTTCTATTAATAAATGCCAATAAAAATCACAATTAGATGCCACTAAATGCATACTAGAATGGTAAAATGAAAATAATTGCTAAGTGTTGACAAAAATGTAGACTAACTAGGAATTTCATACACTGTAGATCAGTATAATTACACAATCACTGTAGAAAATGAAAATAAGAAGTTAAATATCCACCTCCTGTAAAGGTAGGTAGCTGTCACTGTTCTAAGACATATAAATCAAAAATAGGTTTTAATTTTTTTTTTATTGAGGTATAATTGACATATATTGTTTTGGTTTCAAGTGTACAACATGATTTGATATTGTGTATATATTATGAAATCATCACAATTAGTCTAGTTAACATCAGTTACCACACATCATTACAGTTTTTTTTTTTTTTTACAGCATAGTGCTTATAGTTAGTTATATTGTATTATATATTTGGAAGTTGCTAAGAGTAAATCTTAAAAGTTAACATCACAAGAAAAAATTATTTTAATCATTGTAAGTAAAAAATCAGTCCTAAATAATATATGGGTGTCATAATGTCTCTTCTAGTATCTTAGATTTTTGTGGAAATTAAAGATGATAATGTATCTAAAATATTTAACTTTAACACACTTAAAAATGTAATATTAATGTTATTATTCATTGAAATACATACAGTGTAGATATATTTGTTTGAGAAAGTATAATAATGTCTCAAAGTCTGGTTACAAATTCTGAAATATGCTCAAGGGAAAGTATTCATCAAGTGACAATGTATTTGCAGAGGAGAATAAATTGCTTACTTAAAGGAAATTATTATTATTGTAAGTATATTTATGGAATCTTTTTTCTTTTGCTACTGCTTCATAATATTTGAAAAAGGACAGAAATGCCACTATAATCCACAGAAAGTAATCTTACCGCCTTTGTTAGCTTCCTTGACTTTGTGAACTCCAATTTAAAATACCTTAATTTGTTCTTCATTAACTTCTCTTTCTTCTCAGTCACACTGCTCATCTGAATCTCTACAATACAGCAAATGCTGACAGATCCAGGATGTCACCTGGTAGAGTGAAAGAAGCACAGCTGTGATAGAGTAGAACAAAAACAGAAAGCTGAGTCCAACGAATCATTTTTATTTTAGTTTTGCTAGTGGCTGAAAATTGTTCTGTAGGTTGACGTATATGCATCCTAAACTCTTCGTTTTTAGGGCAAAATGATTAAAGAATGTGATCCCAGATGTCCTTTTTAGGTGGCTCTTTGTTTACCTATGATCCAGTATAAAAAATAAATAGAAATAAAAGCTCAAATTTTGCATTTTCCCTTGTGGCTGATTCTTGTTTTTTGTTTTTTTTTTGTTTTCTCTATTATCTGTAATGTTCAGTTTTTATTTATTGATATAGATCTTCATTTGGGAATCTGACATACATGCAGGAATGTCATTGCTTTGAGACACTATACATTTATTCTGTTAATGCTGACATTATTCGTTGTTAATGCTATTGTTTATTCATCTGTAAAGACTGTACCCAAAGACCATGTTTTTAACAACTTTAAAAAAATTTTTTTTATGATTTTTTCTATCTATTAACAAGTGAGATCTAATTAACTACTCTATTCATTGAATCTGTGATTGTTGATTATATGATACAACATAGTGTTTTTATACCACTATAAAATTTAAAAAGTACAACTACTGATCATAATTGCCACACAATTTGTTATAAAAGATATCCCAATTTCAGGGATTTTAAAAAAAAGTAAAATAATATGCCTAAGAACCAAGGAAACAGATTTATATTGACTTGTATCAACTTATTTTTATGTAATAAAGTTATAAAAAATCATTCCAAATTTATATTATTCTTTTTTATGTATCAGTATTTTTCTCCAAGTCAAAGAAACTCTAGAAATGAATTTTTAAAAGCATTATTTATTAGGTCTCCAAAATGCCCTTTTAAAGGAATCTTCTACATTGTTATTTTTTTTTTAAGTGCAGCCTAGGAAACTTTGCAATATGTAGAAGTTTTTATATTGTCTGACTTGACATTAAATCCCTTGCAATGACATTTTATCCCACTTCTCCTACTGATCTACCCAGTTCCAGGTCTAGTCATTTATATTTAAATTTGTTTACCTCATTTGGGATAAATGTTCATTCAGATTTAAAGTTCCTACCTTCTTGTATCCTTTATAGGATGGCTAGTTCAGGGAAAGATTGCCTACTATGATATCTATAAAAGAATTACGTACATTTCAATCTTGGTTTCTTGTGCTTGTCGCTGAAAACAGCATATGACTTCATGAGGTGTGAACCTTAGAAATGAGCTGTTTTTCTGTGAAATGTTCTGATTATTTTGATTTTATCTGCTGTCACCATAGAATAAGTTGTGCAAGTAGAAGACATATTTAAATTTATCTAGGTTTACTGGCATGGAGGACTTCAAAAGAGCAAAATGACCTACATTGGCTGCTGCCAAAGTATAGTAACATGTCCTCCAGGACAACAGCAGTTTCTCAGCTGAGGTCAGGGTGTTCTTGTTTGAGGACAGAGTATCGGGTGCAGCCTCTGGATCCACCTAAGAGCCATGGAGAACTTGGAGGAGAAAATGTGTCTGCCCTATCCCACCTAGATTTCTTCAACCTGTTTTCACTGAGTATGCAGGGGACTTTCATCAATCAAAAATAAAGAGGTAAGGAAGAATTTTGAAAAAAACTTTTTCAAATTGTTTCCATAAACTATGAAAGATACTCTTTCTCCTTCACACTTTCTTCCCAAAATTACCTTAGTATGCAGTAAACATACTCTCCCTGCCCACATTAACTGTTCTGTTCTTTGAAAATTACTTTTCTTCATCTTTGTGACTTGCTATATTGCTATATAACTCTTATCATCTGCAGTGAGACAGGTGTGAAAGGACGAAATGGACATGAGATTTGTGTTTTGCATATTCTTTTGCCTGGAGATATATTTGTTAAAACTAGCATTTACATGTATTTTGAGAGCTTGGGGAGGAGGAGCATGTGTGAGATGCTTATGAGAATGTAGGGAGAAAAACAGATCTCATCATTGAGTTTCAATTCTTTTGAAACAGGTAAATATTTCATTATAACTGTTTGTGAAATAAGTGAATGGTGAATAAATGAATAAATTAACTTCTAATTACCACAATGAAAATATACTTGAGAAACTTATAAAATGTTCCCCCTGATGTATATGTAAAAATCACCGGCAGAATGAAACTTTTGTAAAATATCTGGACAAACTTGATTGAGTGGTATATGTCTGTCATCTTCATCTTCACCAACTTTTTTGTCTGAAATCTTATTTTTTCTGTTGAAATATATTTTATTCTTATGCCTTGATTCCTCCAACTTGAATCTAATAAATGTAAAGTAGCTTATGTTTCAAAAAATACTAGCAAAGTAAAAACACCAGTAAAATAAAATCAAGAATATACTTCTAGAATAAAATTAAGAAGAAAACTAAATGCTCCTTTTAATCCTCGAAGCAAAAGCATTCACTCAAATTTATTTCTGTATTTTCTCACATTCAATACAGTTAAAATACTTACAATTTATTGTTTTAGAAAATATTCAGACCTATTTTTTATTCTTGTTTTAATATTTTTTTTTATTAAGGATTTGTAAATGTGCGCTCATTGCTTTATGATTCCACTGTAATTCTGTACTTGACCATTTAATTCCTTTCCTACTAATTCTTATATTGCAGAAGCTTACTGTACCCAATTTAGGTGTGTGGTAGGGGAAGAAATTTCACTGTACCCTTCTATGTTCTTTTGGCTGGTCTAATAATTAAATAGACATGAGACAGATTAACAAGAGAAAATAACCAAATTTAATTACATATGAGAACGCCACATACATAAGAGGTTCTGATACAGGATAAGTGAGGTATATACAACATTCTGAGCTAAGATAAAACGTAAGCTGTCTGGGGTTACAGAAGGGAGGTGGGCAATTTGCAAGACAATAAGAAAAGCAGATGTTCAATAGTTAGAAGTTTGCCCTGCCTTATAGGTAGGCCATAACAAGTCATCTCTGGTAATAACTCATATCATGGGCAAAGGCCCCAGTTTAAATTCTTTAAGAGAGAGGTAAAAGTTTCTGTGAGACTCAGGGTATTTAATTGCCTTCAGCTCAAAATAATCTACATACCAAAGTAACACATCTTGAGAGACCTGTTCTGAACCCTTTCAGATATTGTTTACTCAATTGTGCGGTACTTGTGTGAAACATGTCATGTGAAAACTAAAGCAAGTACGAAATGTGAAAAGAGTAAAATCTATTTATATAATCAGCTGAAAATTAACATGATACTTCTTTTCTTTCTTCTGAAAAAAATGCTAAAAAACCAAAAAGGTCAACAAGTACATATCCATTAAGTATAACATAAATTGAAGCATCCTTTTGAAAATAATATACTCCTGGATTATCTGTTAAATGCTATGCATCATTATAATTTGAATCAACCAAAAAATATATAATAATATTTACAACTAAGGTAGCACCCCTAAATTGTTTTACTAAGTCATGTTCTTCAACTTGAAATATTAAAAATAAGTAAACCTCTGCTTCATAAGCTGACTCTTTTACTCTAGCTTAGGAGAATATGTTAAGCTGTGTTTTTATAGAATTTCAATGTAGTTTCACATTTTCAGCAAAGCATATATTGAGTAAATCCTGATTTTAAAACTTTAAATATGGAAGATCTATTTTTAGAAGTTCCATTCAGCTTTCTTCCCTATAATGCTTAAAATTTTTAGTACTAAATAATGAGAAATTAAACAAATTAAGCATAATATTGAGGTAGATAAATTAATAGCTAAACATAAAGAGACTTCAAACAGATCTATAAAAATATCCAGAAATAATCCAAGTTTTACTACTGAAAACAAGGTGAAGATTAACAAACTATGAAACAGACTTCAATTTGGGATACATTAATCTCACTTTGATTAACAGGGACAAATGTTCCACCCTACTTGTTCTCTACCCTACTTTTTCTATCTAAAGGTCACATCCATTTTGCAATACAACATTTCAACTTGGAAACTGATCTTTTTAATATGGTTCTGAGATCCACAAGACAGATCATATACCTGGAAAATATGAACTCCTAGGATGGATTGCAAAGAGCAAAGTTACCCACTCTACAAAGAAGATAACCAAGAGTGAAAGTTAACAGGACACAAAGGTGTAAAGATTTCTTGCAATGATTTCAGTGATAATGGACAGCTGGCTAGCTGTTCACTGGCCTCAAGGAATAGGTAATTCAGACATTAGTGCAGAGCCACATGCCTCAGATTTAAAAATAATATGCCATTAGATGATAGTGCAAATGCAAAGTGATTTTTTAAAAAATATTATATGTATATTTATGTAAATTACTTCTTATGGTAGTTTGAGAATAATAAAGATTCAAAATGAGAGTTATTTTCCTGACAATTCACACTGTAGAATTAGAAAGCAGACCAAACCGCTAAAATAGACGGCAAATATTTACAAACTTTACATTTGTGGCATTCCTTCCATAGTTTTTATTTTCTCTATATTTAACCATTCTTAGTTATGCAGTTTTAATGCAGTGCTATTTTGGATTTACATACACGTGCACGCACACACACACACACACACACACACACACACACACATTTGCAGGTATGCTCAAATAAGTTAATATTTCCAGACTTTCATATGTTGTATGAATCACCGGGATTGTGGACAGTTATCTACAACTTTAACTTCTGGTTATGGCAGATTAATTATACTGACTATCTCATGATAAAAAACCATTAAGTATGCTCAAATAAGTTAATATTTCCAGACTTTCATATGTTGTATGAATCACCGGGATTGTGGACAGTTATCTACAACTTTAACTTCTGGTTATGGCAGATTAATTATACTGGACTATCTCATGATAAAAAACCATTAACTAGAAAAATACCCAATGCAGGTGGGGCAAAAATATTTTTTAAAAATTGCTAACCATAAGAGAAGGGCAGAAACTGTCTTGATCTGAGACCATTAGAGATCTTGTACATACGGAGAAGGGGCAAGGTCATTGAGAAAGCCTCCAATCTGAGATCCAGGGACACAGGCACAGCCTATATCTACAATTCAAACAGGATGAGAGAGAATGCCACCACTGTATCACATGCCCCGGCTAGCAAGTACCAATAATAAGTAATAGCAGTTTATCTTTGGAAACGGACAAGAGTCTAGAGACAAAATCTCTTTGAGGCAGGAAATCACCAGGATAACCTAGAGCTGAGAGAAGATAGAAATATTGAGCAATAATCTTCATCAACCCAGCCTCACAATAAGCCTGGGCAACACTTGAGGAATTTGAAGCTAGTGTATAATAATTCTAATAATAGTAACAATAGAACAGAAACCTTGTTTGATTACTGACTATACTGATAAAAACCTCCATACTAAAGTTCTAGCAAAAATAAATATTTCCATAATAAGTACTGGAGATCTAATGTACACCACAATGACTACAGTTAATAAAAACATACCAATTACTTGAAAGTTGCTGAGAGAGTAGACCTTGTGTTCTCACCAAACACACACACACACACACACACACACACACACACACACACAAACATACACGATAAATATATGAGGGAATGGATAGGTTAATTAGGTCAATTGGGAGAATCATTTCATAATATACATACATCAAAACATGTGATATATCTTAAATGTATACATTTGTCAAACATATCTTAATAAAGTTGGGAAAAAAGAAGCATGCCCATTTTTAGGCATAAACACCAGGTCTGTCTCTCTTAACCTATAGAGCTTTCATCTAAAAGTTATACAAAAAGTAAGAAATAACACAAGGGACAAAATGAACAAAGCATGCTCAGATAAGATCTTGAAACTCTGAGATGGAAAATTTCAAATATCTATGATTAATATGTCAAAGCCTACAGAGGGAAGGAGTAATATGCAAAACATGCAAAAACAAATGGGGGAATAACTGCAAAAAAAATGGAAACTATAAATAACAATCAAAGTGACATGTTAGGACTTTCTAGGCATGTGAGAACACAAAAGTCAGCAGTCGATGAACCAAGTGGTCCCTCACCAGACACAGAATCTGCCAGTGCCTTAATCTTGGATTTGCTAGCTTGCAGAACTGTGAAAAATAAATGTTAAGATGGAAAAAAAGAATTTATGCTAGGAATTTTTTAAAAGTAATGGTAATGGAGATGAAAAATGTCTTAAGTGGGATAATCAGTAGACTTTGACACTCGGTCTTAAGGAATTTGAAGATAAGTAAATAGAAAATTGAAATGAACACACACAAAAAGAAATGTGAAAATAAAAAACAAAGAAGAGAGCATTCAAGAACTTTGGGAAAATACCAAAGATTCTAAGACACATGTTAGACTTAAATGACAGAGATAACAGGAAGGAATACATATTTGAAGGGATAGTGGTCAAGAATTTTCTGAAAAATAAAAAGCATTTAGCCATAAATCTAAGAAGGTCAGAGTACAAAATAAATGTTAAATATAAACAAATAGTAAAATCCATAGAAACAAATTATATTGCCTCTTCTAGAGACCAACAATAAAGAGATGATCTTGAAGGATAAAAAGGAAACATGTCACAATACATATTGAGGAAAACAAATAAAACTTAGAGCAGATTTCTTCTCAGAAGCCACGTAAACAAGAAGACAATGGAGTATCATCATTCAAGTACTGGAAAAAAGATCCCAGGATTCTATACAAAAAAGTTAAAAGAAACAAAAAATAAAAATATGCGAAAACCAGAAACCTCAGTACAAACAAAATCAAAGCAACAAGTAATTCTACTTTCCCACAAAAAAAAAAGGTCTAATTCCAAATAAGATATTGCTAAATGTTTTAAATATGATATTGCTAAATATTTTAGCAATAAGATATTGCTAAATATTTTAAATATGTAGTACTTGCAAATATTTAAGGAATTTAATAGAATGTTATGAAATATGAAATAAGGTAAGCATTATGAACAAAATATATAAAACACAACATATAAAGTTTTATTTTCAGAAGCTATGGTCACATAGAGGCTTAGATAAGCTTAATTTAATAGGAATATATCACTGTTCAGTTTTAATCTTCCAAAAAAATCAAGAAGCTCATTTAATATGTTTACAGCATCTCACTCCAGCTATGTATTCACAAGTTTATTCACTGACCAATTTCTTTTTGATGGATGTGAGCATGTATCGATTAATCTAATATGCGGCAGTTTATCAGAATCTCTTACAGGAGCCATTAAGTAGTTCTGGACCTTATTAGTAGTAGAATGAATAGGTAACAAATATTTTGCTATCTTCCACTGAGCAAGAATAAAAAATAAGCAATGTTATGATACAATTTCAAATGGCATAAAAAGTTTGGAAAAAGGTATTAAAAATAGAGCTTTTGTATTTAAGGACAGAGTAACAAATTGTGTGTAATGGGTTAAACTATTGGTAGATTGCTGAGCTAAAATTCTTACATCAATAACTGCAGTATAGAAAAAAGTGTTTCAGTTGTCTGTTAATAAACAATACTCAGAGCTCATTGGTGTTTGGTAGCAGAAATATTCTTATTTCATGTGAAAGCCTTTCAGGTTTCAGATAAAGTTACCGAAAGCAGTTTCAAATACAAAACTTGTTCACACATGATTTGTTTTTCTCCCATGGGTAACAAGCTTAAATCAACTTTCCCCAACAAAAAGTAAAAGATCAACTTTTACTAACAATGGCCAACCTCCCATTTTCTATAGTAGTTTCAAAGTCCTTCACTAAATTAAGAGGAATTTAAAATTCTATTTTTTAAATACTATGTGTGTAAAATATATGATGTATATTTAAATAAAGAGTTTAATTTTAAACAAGGAAACGTTAATTGACCTTGGAAGAAATCAAACTACATAGATAACATTTGTTGTTAATTAAGCAAAATAAAATAGTTCTCTAATACTATATTTGATTTCTCATGCCTTGACATAAACTGAGAGGAATATTTATTTTGAACATACTAAGTAAAAAGCTTCTATTTGTTATTGAAAACTATGAAAATTACCTTAAATAAAACTGGAGGAGTAAAGAAAGTTTCATTTTCAATGTATTCCTTTAATTTAAAAAGTTCCCACTAAAGAATAGTTATGCATATCATAGTTGCTTAACTGTTTCATAACTTAGCAATTTAAGGTCTTAACCTATTGCAAACTTCTGTTTAATTAAGAGATTTAAAAAAAAAATCATGTTTCTTTTCTGCTTTGATTTCTCTGACTGCTAGCTTTGACTTTTTGCACACCCAGAATGGCAAATTTCTTCAAGTATAAAAAGTAAATGCTGTTAAAAGGATTATTCTGGTTTAAAAATTTTTCCTTAGCAGCAATTTATTCCATCATAATTTGTGCAAACCTGTGAAATAAGTAGTGGCAGTAAGGCTGAACTTTACACAAACTCCTCTCTTTTCCTTACCGGAAATTATACTTCGAAAATGGAGTATTCTTAACAGGTTTGTAAAATTTGTTTCTCCTCTGTGGTCATGCAAATCTCATAGGCAACATATATATAGTCTCTCTTCATAATTTGTTTTAATGAAAAATTCGATTGAAAAGGGAAATTGCGGGCTAGTCCTCTACAGACAAATCTAAGAGACAAGAAGTAAGAAAACCAATAAAGTAAAAAATAAATTAAATGCCCTCAATTTTATCCTTTTTGCCCACTGAATATTTCATAGACTGGTGACTATTTTGCAATCCCATAGGGGTTTTTGTTAACTATTGGCAAAATTGCATTTTAACTCCTGAATTTTCATGTCTGGCATACTTTTGACTTTTCTATTAAGTCTTGTCTGACATATTCTTCTAACTAACTCCTCATAAAAAAACTAGTCAGATTCTAGTCATTAATGTGGGAATTCTTAAATCATTCATCTAAATCTCTTAGTAACTCTACCCATTTATGACTACTAGTTATTTTCAAAGCAACTAATAGTTTAATATTAATATTTGCTCACAAAAAACTAAAATACCATATATGCAGAAAAATAATGAATTATAGAAAAATAATTCTAAAATCTTACATTCTTAGAAATGTTAAATTACATATGTATATAAATTTGTAACATTAAATAGAATCTAATGTATAAGAGGAATGTTTGATATAGGTTACAGTAAAATAGAAAGAGTATCATTTATAGCTTTGTAAGTCTAGAGAAAAGAGATTAAAAGAAAAGAAAAGCTGTTATCTTTTGAATTTTTTAATTAAATTCAATAATCAAGTAGGTTTGAAACAACATATTCATGTATGATGACACAGTTTTGTGTGTAGCCTGTTCTTGCTGCTCTTGATAACAAATTCTTTTCATTCCCCTCACATTCCATATATCCCCCAAGGGGGGAAAATATTTACTAAACTATCATTAATCTATTGTCGTTTTGCACAACTTAATTCAATCATACTTATATTAGTAAAGCAATTTATTCACGTTTGAGAACTGTGCAAAAAGAAAGGAATGAACAAGATAGAGAAGATATTTGGAATATGATAAGGCTTTGAGAAGAGTATTCCTATTAGAAAATACCCAAAGAGCCAAACAGCTCCATGTTCACAAACTATAAATTAAGCCATTAAATGGACGTTATCTATCTATTAAAATCACTTGGAATTAGCACATGTGCTGATTAATTTATAGCATTTTTTTATGATTTAAAATACGAGATATTCATTGTCCTCTTAGCTAACAACATTTTCTTAAACATTACACCTGGTTCTGCCTAAAGTACTATATCGATTCTTTGTGCTTTTCTAAAGACACTTAATTTTACTTTTATATTTTATAATTTTGCTTTACTATATCTTTTCATCGACCATTTGAAACATGTTTTTGTTAGTAATTTCACATGCAGAAATTAAGGTCAAATTATACTGTAATAAGAACCTACGCTTTCTTTCCACTCCCTTTCTTTTTCTAGAATAAAATTTTTTTAGGTCTGCATCGTCTCTCTGTGATTATTGTTTAGAGTAAACATAGCCCTATGTTTCAGATGAATAGCTTTGCACAGTAAGATACCTCTTTATACAGAGAAACAATACATCACTTGTCAAATGATTTTCAATTTATATAATTTGCATAGACCTCTGATTATAATTTAAAGAAACTGATGGAAAACAATTGTTTGATGCTCTAGTATTAAGAATCTATTACTTGATGGGCTTAAATTTCAAAATTTCATTTATTTTTTGTAGAGTCTGAGCTTTCTAAGTATGAATCTTTCAAATACTTTACCTAGTTATGCACTATTGTATTGGCAATCAAGTTTTAAAGAAAGGTATCTGGTAATCAGTTACTTCTTTGATGTGGTGAAACTCAGTAGTTTCATTTGAATAACCCTTATGAGAAAAAGAGGCATCAAAGAGAGTTATTTTTGATTATTCAGTATAATTTTTCATTTTCAATTAAAATATCTGTTGTACCCTCATTTTTACTGTCTTGATACTGTCTTATGGTTAAGTTCAATTTTCTTCATACAGCAAAATGTAAACCAACAGTATTTTCTTTTTGTTTTATCTTCCTTTCTTCTTTAAAAACAATTTAACATTTAACTTTCTAATTTATGCAATTAAAATTTTTATTATTGTGTCTTTAAAAAATTCAGGACACACATGTATATTGATCAGATTCATGAGCCAATCTTTTAAAATGATTTCAGTTGGTATATCTGAGCACATTTAAAATTATTAGTAAACAGGATAGAAAAAGGAAATGATAATGATAGCACAAAAAAAACAATCAAATCCTTTTACTACCTAATGAAATATTATACATCCATTACAAAACCTGTGCGTGGTCTAAGAATGGAACAATAAGATCACTTACATGAAAACTGAATTGCTTTACAAGATTCTTTTTATAATCTGTGCATTTATATATTAAAATTTCAATATTCAAAAGTGATTGAATCCACATCAGTTTTTCATGGTAATACAAGAAAATCGAAAACTTCTTATTCTACTCTAAAGGGAAAAAAGCTGTATATTACAACATTGAAAATTGAAGTTTTTATAACTATTTTATCTTTGGCTCAATCTAAGCACTATCATTGTAAATGAAACCATATAATTTATAAAATGATATTTTTACAAATATACAAGAAGTAGTTTGAGAGAGTTCAGAAAAATTCCAGTTCTGAGTATTCATTGGCTGTTCTCAGCTGCATTATGCTTATGTATTTCCAAAAATATTAGAATACTCACTATAACCAATGAAATTTTGATCCCATAGTAAACGTATATGATTATGGTTACTTGTCACAATGCAAGTTTTCCTTTTCTAAATCATGGTTCCCTAAAACATATTTCTCCAGTAGTAGAGGTTATAAAAGGAAAGGAGAGAGATGGTAGCATGTCAGAACAAGGGGTCATTTGAGCAGATCAAACATTGAAATAAATATTTTTATCAGAAATTTACATACTGAAGAAATAGAAAAGTGATATAACTGACATGGTTAAATAGTTTATCGGGTAGACCTAGGTTTAATTTGCAAAATGACTGCCATCATCTGTGTGAACAAAATCCCCCTTTTCCTTTTCTTTTTTTGTTTCTTTTATATCGACAAGTTAAAATCAATGTATAATTTTGCATTTTTACTTTTTATATTATAGAGATCTGGTAAAATGATTTATATCATGAAGCTTTTAACTTCAGTTTGTCATTTTTGAAAAAGGAGAAAAGTGATCTTAAAAGAAGAAATTTGAATATGCGGTTCTGCTTTTATGGGAAAGTAGAGGCTAAGATAGTTATTTGTGACCATTTTCAGTAAATTCTCTCTTATCTCCAAAAAAAAAAAAAAAAAGACCCAAAATGAGCTCATTGATATCTAAAGTTATAAACTGGATATTTATCCTTTTGGTCTGGTGCTGGTACTTTGACTTCCATTTGATAAAATGCAAATATCTAAAAGAGGAGATTACTATTTTATTCACTCATTTATACTTTCCTATAAATAATAGGTATACAATCAATACTTCATTCTCACTGTCAGATAATTTATTAAAAGAAAACATGATTGATTTTTGTGAGGAATGAGGAAGACAGAAATAAAGAAGCAATTCTCAATAAGGCATATAGTAAGAGGAGGAGAAAAAGTAAAATTGGGAAAAGAGCTCATAAAGACTTTTATTTATTTCACAAATTCACTGAGAGTCAATCTTTATTCTAGTTCAGAGAAAACAGTCATAACATGAAACAAGTTCTGCATTATAGAATACTTAATGATAAAAATAAATATTAGAGATAGCTAATACTAGAGAGTATTTAAATAGTATTATTGGTTACTAAACAGTTTGAAAACAGTATGAAGAATGAGTAAAGATTATATCCCCTAGTATCTCAATATTAAACAAATATTAAACAAAATACATTTGCTCTTTTCCGTGAATAAATGTGAGGAGACCAGAAGAAACAGGTTCACTTCAAAATTTGCATATGCATATTGAAATGCAAAGAATTAAAATTTTCCTTTTCAATAGTCCTTGAAGATTGGAGATATGATAAAATGTGATGGCTATTTCCATTAATTGAGTTGTAGTAAGAAACAATCTCAATGAATTATTTAAAAGGAGTTTACTATAGAAAGGGTTTTTTTGTTTTGTTTTGTTTTGTTTTTATATCTTTAAAATTTACATACAATATAATTCACTTTTTTGTTGGAGAAATATGTGAATTTTTCTACTTATATAGACTTTTAACTACCAACAGGACACAGAACAATTCCAACACTCAAAAAAATTCCTTGGGATTGAGACCCTACTCCTTTATCTATCCCCATATCTATCCTCTGTTGCTATAGTTTTGCCTTTTCAGAACATTATAAAAATGAAAACAAACCATATGTAACATTTTGATTCTGGCCTCTTTAATTTAGCATAATGTAGTTGAGATTCATTCATGATGCTTCATGTATTGATAGTTTGAGTCTTTTCAATGCTTAGTAATGTTTCATTGTGTGAATGTATCAAAGTCTGTTTATCCATTCACTTGTTGAAGGCTACTGGGATTTACAATTATGGCAACAGTGAATACTGCTGCTAGAAATATTCATTTGAAGGGTTTCGTGCATAAGTTTTCATTTCTCTAGGATAAATAGTTAGAAGAGGGATTGTTGGGTCAATTAACTTGTAAATCAATGTAATTCATCATAACAATTACCTAGTGACAATATCATAGTGTCGTATTAATTCATGTATGGACAATATTTGGCAAAATTTAACATCCATTCATGATGTGAACTCTCAGTGAACTAGCGATCTCTGATCACAGCAGGATCTATCAAATATAGCCCCAATGAAAAGAGATGGCTGTCTGGAGTATGATGCATTTCTACTTGTGCTCTTATTTCTGTTTCACAAATTCTGATGCACATCTAGAAGTTTAGATTTAAATGTCTTATAAGTTAAATTACAAATTAAGTAGTAATAAGAAAATTAGATCTCATTTAATTACTCCCAAGATTTGCTTTTAGGAAACATCTATAAGAAAGACCAAACAAAAAGAAATGGAAATTGGTGTGTTGGCATGGAGGAAACCCCACATACAGGATAGGGTCAGATAATGAAAGGTAAAATGAGGTATGTATAACATCCTGAGCCAAGGACGAGGCACCTGAGGCCTGAGAGGAGAATAGTTCAATAATTAGATATGTATTCTACCATAGAAATAGTCATACGAAAAATTATTTCTGATATTAACTTTTTATGGGTAAGGCCCCAATTTATTTAGGGGAGAGGTAAAAGTTTGTGTTGATCCTGTAGGGTCTTGATTGCCTAGAGTGCAAAATAATCTACATGCTGAAGTAAACTTGGGGAGGCCTGTTTTGAACCCCTTTAAGTGTAATGAAACAGACTTTGATCAATCTTCTTTTGAATGAAAAAATATTTTGCTTGGTTAGAAATTCAGAGCTAAGATGATACTCCATTTAGTCAGTTGTAGGACTGTAGGATCTTAATCCATGAAATACTCTAAGTCAGGACCCAGTTATATGTTATCGCAAATACAAAATTCTAGAAAGGTTTTGCAATATTAAACAGAAAAATATCATGACAGACTATTACTTAGAATCAGTGCATTTATTTCAGCCATACGTTTGAAACATTTTGATCATGTAGTATATGGTAGGAACATTATAAGGACTGAATAGTGTTTTCTGAATATATATAAGCTTTCCCCAATTATCTCTTTAGAGAATTAAAAAATTTGGGTATTGATATTGGTTATTATGAGATAAATGAATTAAGTCTATTTTAGTTCTACAAATATTTGTTAATATAAAGCTTAATATGTTAACAATTTCAGGAAATGTTGCAGATACAAGACAGGTGAGAAACCAAACACCACTCAGAGAGTTGGAGAATTCAGGTTTATTATACCGGCAGTCCCAGAAGAGCTAGTGCTCTGAAGATTTGGGCCTCAAGCTCAGGGGTAACCTTACTTTTATAGGGATTAACAAGCAAAAGCAGTACATCTGTTCTTAACAAACAAAGGCAAAACATTGGTTATCTAAAAAAATTCCTCTTCATTCTCTTCTTTTGATGCCCTTTAAATTCTTATAGGGCATCAACCTCCTGATCTTTCCGGCCTAGGGTCTGGAATAAGGGTGGTCCAGATGTCACAACCATCTGTAGAGCTATGAAGGGCATGAGGAGACTCCATATTCTGGACTAGGAGCCCCATGACTCATTTAATTGTTGATGGATTGTGGCGGACCCCTTCTAAGATAGGATGACCTCAGTGTCTTTGCAGGCAGACCCAGAAAACCCTCTAACTAATTTTCTTGCCTAACTCCTTTCTAAGAGCCATGAACCACCTAATTAGTATAGACATTGAGGGATGGGAGGTCTCTTCTTCCATATCTGTTTCCTACTGAGAAGGGTCATAATCTCTGCCTACT
>NW_006436298.1:1986595-1997904 GCF_000325575.1 Pteropus alecto
AGTGCTGCTTCAGACTCTAGATAAGGAACTTCCTTCTCTGCCCTGTCCCAGTTATTGGACACCTTAAAGACCTCTTGGCAAGGCAGCCCGTGGAGTTTGGGTCTAGGCCCCAACTTTTGGAGCTTTTGAATAATGGACACAGACCAAGTTTTGAAATGTATAACCAAGATTGTCTGACCCTCAGACTTTGGGCCAATGTTAGTATATTCTGTAAAATTCTCAGAAAACTGGATAAGGCAACATAAAATATAGAAATTATTTTGATGAAGTATGGAATCCTTGTTTTCTACTCAGAAAACTTTTCCGTAACATCAATAGCAGACCAATAGCCTAAGAAATATTAAAACAAAAATCTAATTTTGCATTAGCTTAAAACTCCTAAAATTTCCTCTCAGGATTTCTCTTCACAATCCTACCACTTGCCTCATTCCTTCAGTTTGCCTCTTCTCACTCATTCAGAAATAACCAACTTTAAAACAAACACTTTTCCTTCAATTCCCTTCAAAATAAATCTCCATACTTTATACTTTCTGTTACCAAAAACATTGTCCTTTTCATCATAATTAGAATTCTTAACTGAACCACCATATGACATATGACACAAACAAATATAGATGAAAGGTCATGCGTATACTCATATTTCCCTATCATCAGTATTTGTAACTTCACTGAGGGTACATATCTAGTTTCCTCAGGGAACGATGAAATAGATGGAGTCCCAAGAGAATTCGTTTTCCCCTCAGAGTCTGAGGGTGAAGAGGGAGAAAATTCCTGATTACCGAGATCTCTGGAAAGGTGCTCCTATCATTGGGCCAGCTAATAAGTCTGGGTCTTGGCAAAGGAACATAGAAACTGAACCTTTACTGGTACAGCAGTCCTGGCTTGCCTGGGCTTGCCATTATACTAAGCCACTCGATTAACTTGTTGGTCAATGTTTTCTGATATATTAGCTGATTCTTGATGCATTAAAAGCCTGGAGGGGTCTACACCCGAGTTATAATATTGCTCCTTAGTTAAAATATCCCATCCTAACAAGGGAGCTGGGAAGATTGGAACTATTAAAAACTACTGAAGGATCTGATCTTCAAATTGGCAGGTCAGTGGTGGAGTAAAATGGTTGACCTTGCCTTCCCCTTCTACTCCTATGATAACTGTAGTTCATGAGAGTTTTCCTGCAAATGCAGGGAGGACAGAATAGGTTGCCCCTGTATCTAAAAGAAACTGAATTTGCTTATCTATTACGTCCAGAGTTACCAGGGTTTTCTTGGTAGTGATGACCACTTTCCTGGACAGGGGCAGGAAGGATGGCCCCAGGCCTCTTCACACAGTTCCCAGTCCTAGGCTACTAGAGTGTTGGCTGGCCGCCCTCCTCTCTGGGAGTGTGGACAGTCAACTCTCCAATGCCAGGCATTAGTACTGTGGCAAGAACTCAGGGGCTTTTAGATACAGTCCTTTGCCCAATGTCCTACTTTCTTGCATTTGAAGCAAGAATTCAATGTCTCCGTATTCCCCAGTCTCTTAAGGGATGCTTGTCAGGTACCAAGGGCCTGGCCAACTGCGACAGCCATAATCCTGGCTTGTCGTTTTTCTTTATTCTGTTCTCTTTTTCTCTCTTCAAGATCTCGAGTTTCATAGACCATGAAGGCCGTACATAGTATTTGGTTAGTCTGGCACCATTTGCAGCTTTTGAAGCTTGTGTTTGATAAAATGCTTGCCTAATAAAGTTAACCCTGCAGGGGATGTGGGGTCTACATTAGTATACCTCCTAAAGGATTCTTCCAGCAGGCTAAAAAGCTGGCCAGGTTGTTATATTTTTCTTGAGTTCACGGCTTTTGTATTCCTTTTTTTATTCTTTCTCCCCATGAGGGTCTCTATAAATTTGGTGCATCTAGCCATTCCCTCTTTGGTATTAATAAGGATCAACTAATGGTACTACCTCTGTTCCAGGGGCATGGCTCTGGGGGTTTCTAGCAAAGGTCTCATCTGCCTCCTGATGGGCCATTGTTAGAATGCGGTCCTTTTCAATGATTGTTGTACTACGGAGCTGCAGATGAGCCCAATTGGACTCTGTAGCCTTTAGGGGAACTTAAGGGTGCCCAGCCATAGAGCCACAAATTCGTACCTGACTGAGCCAAAATGGCCAGGCATCCATTCACTCACTCATTCACACACTAGTTTAAAACATTGCCTTCCTTCTTTTGGACCTATGTCTTCCTCCCTGACCTATGTCTTCCATCCTGACCTATGTCTTCCTCTCCTTTGAAGACCCTGACCTATGTCATCCATCCTGACCTATGTCTTCCTCCCCTTAGAAGACCCTGACCATAGGTCTTCCATCCTGACCTATG
This sequence comes from Pteropus alecto, assembly GCF_000325575.1. NCBI lineage: Eukaryota > Metazoa > Chordata > Mammalia > Chiroptera > Pteropodidae > Pteropus > Pteropus alecto. The sequence goes on from NW_006436298.1 coordinate 1,988,944, forward strand.
TCTTCCTCCTCTTAGAAGACCCTGACTTATGTCTTCACCCACTTGGAAGACTCTGACCTATGTCTTCCCCCGCTTGGAAGACCCTGATGTCTTCTCCTCCTTCGAAGTCCATCTGATGTCTGCCCCACCCCTTGGAAGACCCTGGCCTATGTCTTCTCTCCCCTGGGAAGACCCTGATGTCTCCCCGACTGGGGAGACCTTGAGGTCTCCCCTACTGGAGTGACCCTGATGTCTTCCACATCTTGGGAAGACCCTGACGTCTCCCTCCACTGGGAAAATCCTGACCTGTGTCTTCTAACTGAAGATTAGGAGGTGATCAAGCTCCTCTTCCATCCGGAGACGGGACCACACTAGGGGGCTGAGCCCCGGGGCCTTACCATATCCTGTGGCCATTACTGGTGAGTTGGTCTGTCCCTCCTATGAGTCCAGTCAGGGGCCCGGACGTCCTGGGAGTCAGGGTGCTGGTCCAAAAGAGAACCTGGAATACCATCAGGTGGTGCACCTCCTCGTTCATCTTGGAGCTCCGCCGCCTGGCCTGGCTGAGCCACCAGTCCAGTGGCTCAAAGAGCCAGCATGGTTGGAATCTTGTTGGGCCCTTCAGAAATGTTGCAGAAACAAGACCGATGAGAAACCAAGCACCACTCAGAGAGTTGGAGAACTCAGATTTATTATGCCAGCTGTTCCAGAAGAGCTAGTGCTCTGAAGATCTGGGCCCTGAGCTCAGGGGTAACCTTACTTTTATAGGGCTTAACAAGCAAAGGCAATACATCTGTTCTTAACAAGCAAAGGCAATACATCTGTTATCTAGAAAATTCCTCTTCAGAGAAACTTCCTAAAATTATCAGTCTCTAGTTACTTCAATATCTCACTTTTGCTCCTCTACCCTTCTAATACTTTTGTAAACAGCTCACAATTTTTAATATCTTCTGTATAAATTAACTAGCATGATTTCTGTTTTCCTGACTGTATCCTAAGAGAGGCATCATCAAACAACATTGATGCTAATAAACTAGCTGTATAGAGTATTGTAACAACATACTAATAGCATCAATATTATTACTAATATTAATAAAGAGCTACAATTTATTTGGACTCCATTTTGTGCTAGGCATTTTGTATAATAGCGTCCTTTAAAATAGCTTACACACAGAAGAAGCAATTGAGTCAAGTAAGAGTAAAGCTATGCCAGTTTTGAACACAATCTTTCAAAATTGTTTAAAAGCATTTTCAATATGTATCTATCTGATAAATAAATACTTAAAGCCAAAACTCAGAATCAACTATTTTGAAGTTAATCTATCTTACATGACAGCTCATTTAGCAGTCTAATAGCCATCCAACTGTCAATATTGTTAATTTTTTTTTATTTTTAATGATGGAACTAGAATATGCTTCCAATGAAATGCCCTAGTGCTGTAACATTCAGGCTGTGAAATGCTGCCTTGTCAAGCATTTCAGGTGCCAAGTCCAATTCAATATTCTTTAACGTGTGAAAATAATTTTGGCATAACATTTTATGTTTTCTGAAAAGTCCTCACACTCAAAATGAATAGTTTGGTGCTGCCAATTGAAGTCTTATGAAGCTGGCCACTTTTAATTGTTTCCCACACACCTTAGAATGACAATAACACCAAAGTCTAGTTTAATAATTGATTACTTATTCGAAAGAGCTTTATACTTTTCTTTGGCTACATTTTTTTTAAAAGCTTCCTCTAAAAGAAAAAAGTACCCTAATTTAATTTTTAAGAAAAAGTTTCATTCCTCAAGTTCTTTAGAAAAAAATTTAAAATCTCCCTTAAACATTTAGTTATCTAAATCTTACTAATGGCAGTGATTATTATTTATTTATTTCTCCATTAATTTTTAAGTTATAACTTTAATACATACTGAATTTCTTCTAACAACAAATTATACTTTATATTTATTATACCATATATTTTGTGTTATAGTTTACCATTTTATACCATTTATGTTTTAGAAATTGGTCAAAACCTAATAATTCTGAATACATATAGTATAAACTATATGTTCCTTCCATATACACAAGCTCCTTAAGGAAAAATACTATGAATATAACAATATTTGTATATATAAGCTCTGGTACTAATAAAACATTCAACTAACTTATTTCTATTATCTGTGTTTTAAAGTTCACAATTTCTAAGGTAATAGTGAATTGCTAAAGCATGCCTTCTTAAAATTGAGAATTATGACACTTTCATCATGGATTCCATCTGGTTTAGGTGCCCTCTGCCTTGTTTGCTAGTGATTAAAGTGGATAACATTTATTTAACAAACATAGTTTCAGTGCTAATCCTCAAGTGAAAACAAAGCATTCGATATGACAAACAATATCCTTACTCTTTAAAACTTTCATTCAAGAAACATAAGGAAAATAAATAAAATGATAATTCTTCATAATAATAATGTTCTAAAGAGAGTAAATTACAAAAAAAAATAATAATCTGAAGAAGAATGATTATAAATAAGTCCAGAAAGAAATCATCTTAGCAAACATGATGTTCAAACCACGAACTAAATTTTGTAAACAATATATTCTGATAGAAGAAAAAACATTTCAGTCCATGACTAGCTTGAAGTCCTAAAAGTGGGAATAAACTTGACTTACTTAAAAAAAAATTGCTTTTCTTTCTTTTCCTTCTCTCTCCTCTCTTCTCCTCTTCTTTTTGTTTAGTAAGTAGTTTAGATTTTACAGCAAGAATAACAAGAAGTATTTTGGGGAGGGGTTGAATAAGGGAGTAATTTTATTTTATTTGAACTTATAATAATGAATCTGGGTTCTCTCAATCTTATAATGAAATAGAAGGGGAAAAATATAAAGCATCCCTTAGTCCTAAGTGAGAGATAATGGTTATTTAGGATGGTATTAATGGATGTAAATAGAAACAGGCTTATCTGCGTGTTCTGTTGGCAAAATTAAAAATATTTACTGATAAATTAAAACAGAGACAAGGGATAAAATAAGTTAAGTGAGCCAATGAAAATTCTGGGTAAAGCTATTGGAAAGTCTCTTCAATAATGTTTCTGTCAAGCTTTACCACTTATAATCACCCAAATCTTATATAATTTAATCTTCTCAATAATAAGAAATAATTATTCTTACTCTACTCTGAAGATGAGTTCACTGTACGTCACTAAGATTAAATCAATGTCTGAAGATTGGAGAGCCTTCTTTAAAGCAAAATTAGTAATATAAAATAAAACTTCAGAATCTATGTTTAAAGTGTATGATAAAAAATACCACAGAAATATAAGTTGGATCTAGTGATTTTTTCCAATTGGAGGCCACTGAAATGGGAGCTGTGAACATGTGATCAATTATTTTTAACGTATAAATTGCTCAAAACCGTGTGCCTCTGAAGTGAAGTGTTTGTACCTTAAGGTGAAAGTTAGAAAAAATCTCCTTCAAAGAAATATTTTTACCAAATTATTTAATATAGATTTCTCATATGTAAAACTCTAAATTTCATGAAAAAATGACCAGAAAAATGTATTCTTCACTACTATATCATTCAATTATGAAACAAAAATTAATTTAAGTCAGAAGTGCATCAGGAATTAATTTAGCAAGCAAACCTTGGAGTATCAATATTATTATTATTATTATATTATTACTATGTTTGTTATTACTTAAGTACCTACTAACTGCTACTTTCCATAGTCATTTCACTTAATTATCAAAAATATATTATAAATAGAAAATTTATGGACTTTTCCAATGATAGTACTGAGGAGACAGTTCAAGTAATTTGGTCAAGATAACAAGGTTATAAACAGCCTGATTGGAATATGACTCAACTAGATTAAAATTCTAATTTATAATAAATACTTCTTAAATAAATACTACTTTTCCAGCATTGTACTATGTCCTGGGTAAAGTTACAATACTTAGAATAATAGTTCTTGTTTCAAGATTCGTCTAAAAACACATTTTGGTCTGTGTGTGACTAATTTATTTTCTTCATATAAATACACCTATACCCTATTGAATAACTTCTAGTGCCTCGTGTTTGTGTAATTCAGAAAACCTAAACATTTTGACATGCATAGTTACAAAACAAAAAATTAGTTTTCCAGGTATATAAATGCTAATTAAATTATTTATTGAAAGTATATCTATCTTGAAAAATGTATAAGTTCTAAGTGTGCAATTCAAAACATTTTTACAAAGTGAACATACCCTAATTCAAAAATTAGAGTAATGCTAGCAAACTAGAAGGTTTACTGCCTCCCCCCATCTCCTTCCAATACTTATCCCCTGTATTCTTACCAAAGCAACCAGCATTTTCCCTTGTAATGCCAGAGATTAGTTTTGCCTTATTAGACCTTTATGTAAATGTAATTATTTAGCATCCATTCTTTGGTGATGGTTTCTTTCAATTAATGTTATATTTATGAGAACTATCCATGTAATGCATGATCAGTTTTTTCATTCTCATGTAGCATGATCAGTTTTTTCATTCTCATATAGCATTTCATATGCAGCAATTCATGTACACAATCTATCTTGTTAAATATTTGGGTTGTGTCCAGTTTGGTATTACTACAAATTTTTCATATGATAACCCAATTGACAAAACACTTATTAGATTATCCTCTATTGATGTTTTTTGTCATCTTTGCATGAAGTGTTCATTTAAGGTGTTCTAGTCTCACTCATTCTATTAGTTTACTTTTTTTAAACTTGTATGACTACTATACTGTCGTAATAACTTTTCTTTTATAGTAAGCCTTGATATTTGGTAGAATAATTTATCCTACCTTTTCTCCTTTCCTTCAAGAGTCATTCTATTTTTAGTGTTTGAATTTCTAATAATTTAGATATGTTCTCCAATTTTAATAAAATATATGCATAAATTTATTTAGGAGTGTCTTAATTCCACAGATCAATTTGTAAGAAACTGACTTTAATGTGGAAGTTGTCGTCGATATAGTCAGTAATCAAGTCGGATGTAGTATATTCCCTTATCTGTTCAGTTTTTTAAAAAAAATTCCCTTAAGAATATTTTATGTTTTTCAGTAAAAGTCTTTCATATCATTTTACTTTTCTTACATATTCTTAGGTATTTGATATTATTGATGCTATCCCAAATGGTGTACTTGCATGTGCATATTCATTCTTGTGACCTAGAAATGCAATAGAGATTTTATTGAATATGTATCCAGGAATATTGCTGAATTCATTTATTAGACCTAGCAATTTATGTATAATTTGTTTGGATCATTTACATAAATATGTAAACTATTCATTCTGGCATTTTCTTTGTAATCCTTATAGTTTTTAATCATTTTTATTATTGAAATGGCTAGGTCCTCTAATACAATATCAAATAGAAATGATGATAATGGGTTTCCATGTCTCATTCCTAATCTTAGTGGAAATGCTTTTCAAAATTTCCTTGTACAGAGTAATTGTTTTTGTAAGATTTTGTAGATGCTCTTCTACATTCTAACATTCCCTAAATAAGCCAATTTTTGTGATGTAGTGTGCATTTTGTTTTTCAGTAAATTTAATTTTGTAATGTATTATTTGAGTTTTGTATCTATGTTCATGATAGTAAAATACTTATATATTTTTTTTAATAATGCCCTCTTCAGACTTTAGTAGCAAGGATATGTTGGTCTCATAAAAGGAATTGAAAATCTTTCCCCTTTTTCCTCATCTGTGGAAGAGTTTGTTATAGAATTAAAATTATTTGTTGCTTCTGATTGAAAACATCCCTCAGTATAGAAAACCTTAGCCTTCATTTATTACTGTGGGTATGTTTTTAAGTGCAGATTCTATTTCTTTAATATGTATAAGGGCTAATTAGAATATCCCTTTATTCATGTGTCATTTTTACTAAATTGTATTTTGATTCCTTTAGGAATTTTTTCCTCTTTATTTTTCAAATAATTATTGATATTAGCTATTCATCATACTTTTCATGTTTTTCAATGTCTATAGTATCTATAGTCATATTTTTTATTTCTTACTGATATTGTCTATTTTGTTTCCAAGATCTCTTTACTCTCTCCATTATCAGAAAGTTATCACTTTTTACATATCTATTCAAAGAAATAATTGTTCCTCCTTTTGTAATTTAGATATATCATATTATTATTTAGTACAAAATGTTTTCTAATTACCTTTGTGATTTACTTCTCTGACTCATGGATTATTTAGTTAAAAAGGTTTACATTTCTAAACATACAGTTGTTTTCAAGTTATATTCTGTTATGATTTTCTAGCTTACTTCCATTTTTCTGTAATCACAGTGATTCTGAATAATTTAAATCTTTATGTCAACATCTGATTGGTGGCATAACATACTGTGAAATTTTATTAACATTGCACATGTACTTGAAAAGATGTGCTTTCTGCAATTTCTGAAAGCTGTCTTCTGTAGATAAAAATTACACCAAGTTTGGTAATCATGGAGTTCAAATCTTCTATATTCTTACTCATTTTTGCTCTGTTTGTCCTATCAAGTATTGAGAAAGATATTTTAAAAATTCCCACTATAATTATGAGTTTTTATGTTTATATTTTTTGTTTTATCAAATTTTACTTTACCTGTTTTGACATTATGATATTATATGGCTACAAATTAAAATTTACTAATATTCTGGGTTAATTAAGCATTTAATCATCATGAAAATTTCCTCTATCTTTTCCCTTAGATTCAACTGTTTCTGATTAACAGCTCCATCAATTTCTTTTGGTTGATGTTGCTTAATAGTTGAATATCTATGCTTTTAAATAATTTTATGTTTCTTTTATTAGCAGTATATAACTTATTTTCTTTTATATCTGATAATTATTGGCTCTTAAACATAAATTTCACTTTTATTTAATGAGTTTTCTGATATTTGAGGGTTTAAATAAATAATTTTACTATTTCCTTTCTAATTATTCTGCTGATTATGTTTCTCTTATCACTTATTTAACTTTTATATATTAATTTTTATTTTTTTTTAATTTTTATTTATTTGTTTTTTAGGCAATGCAACCCTTGGTTGACCTCACAGACTGCAAGAACCTTGTCAGCTTACAATCCCTTACTTTTTAATTTTTTATGCCTACAACACCTGGTCTTCCTAGGTGGTCTCCCATCCAAATACTAACCAGGACCGATCCTGGTTAGCTTCCAAGATCAGAGGAATCAAGCTTGTTCAAGATAGCATGGCTGTAGACTATATATTGATTTTTAAAAGTCATTTCATTTTCTTTCTATTATCTGTATAGTTACTCATTCTTATTATATTAACAGTTTCCAGATTTTATTATATATTTCCATCTTTTCAGTATTGAATAAAAATATCTACATTTCAATCTGGAAATGACCAGGGCTTTGGATCACATTAGCTCCATTTATCTTTCTCTGAATTTAGATCCTCTTGCTCTCGTGAACTTAAATGTTTAAAACTCTATTAGATGTCACCATATAGGTTTTTTTTTACCATATAGTTTTAAGCAGCTAATGTTCATTCTGATACATCAAAATACTTCTCTTTCATATATCCTTTATTCTTTCCTGATTCTTTTCTTTCCAGATCTTCTATCTGGTTTCATTTATATTTTGTTTGGCGATAACTCTATAATACTTCTTTTATCACCAGGAATGTTAATGATATATTTTCTTACCTTTTTTTAAATAAACTGTTTTTCATCTTTATTTTGAGGATAATTTTGCTAAAATTCTAAGGTGGAAGTCCTCCCCCTCACAAAATTTTTAAATATCATATTTAATCATGTTTTTGTTTCTAATGTTTTATCTGAGAAGTTATGTCAGTATTTTCATTGATTATTTGAAGACACTCACTTGTATCTCGTAACTTTTTACTTTTCTATGTCTTCATTTCTTTTATATATTCATTCATGAGAAATATTGATGTCATTGTTCTTGCTGGGGCTATTATATTAGCCTACCCAATAATATTTTATGTCTTTGGGCAGTGATTCTAAAGTTTGGATAGGAGAAGGTCAATCGAATAGGGTCAAATGGAGGATTTAGTTTAAATCCTCCATATATGTACTTATCTTTCAATTACGATACAATTGCTTACACTAACTCAGTTTAAAAATATTTTAAGTTTAAACTTAAATTTACCTGTAACTTAAACACACACACACACACACACACACACACACACACACACACACACTTTTAGTGACTCTATGAAATCCAGAGTTAGAATTAAATAGATATCACTAAAATAATTCTTATATGTTTCATGCTTTAAATTAAACTTGAGTGCTACTACTTCTTGATGATAAGGCCTGTGCTTTCATGGTAGCAAAAAGGAAAAGAAAATAGATGAAATATTTAAAAGTCAACAGCCTTCTACAGGAGGTTATTGTAGAGTAGGGGATGCAAGAAAGCCTGATAACTGAATTCCAGAAAAGAACATGTCTTCCATAGGTGAGCAGAGAGCCACGGCTGCTGAGGAAAACACACACACAAAAATGACAACACTTTTTCTGGGTGCAGATAGGTAGAGGAGTAGACAGAAATTTTAATGACAATTTGAAATAACGAGATAAATTAGAATTCAAAGTCTTCAAATGTAAAGTTTTATCACACAACCTAAAATGTCTCCTCTCTCCTGGATTTTGCTGAGAAAGGAGCAGTAAAGCAGTAGCTGGGAATCAGAAAATTTATGAATTCTCTATGATTTTCAAAGAGATTACTTTCATAGGTTCTGACACAAAACTGAAATAGCGCTCCAATAACTTTCCAGATTAAATGTTTACAAGATTAAAGAGATCAACCTTTTAGCAACTGTGATATGAGCAGGTAAGGTTTTCACTAACAAGGAGTAAAAAACAATCTAATTAAAACAGCATCTAAATTGGTATAATATGAATGTTTAGCTCCTTATCCTAGCTGCTAGATATAGGAGAGAGCTTGTAAACCAGGGATGTAAATTGAAAAGTATCATATTCCCATTTTCCCT
>NW_006436298.1:1998046-2010701 GCF_000325575.1 Pteropus alecto
TACATTGTTATTTAATATCAATTGTCAAGAAAATAAGAGAAAAAAATGAAAAGAGATACACACACACACACACACACACACACACATATATACACACACACAAAACAGTGAACTTGATACACAATTAAGAGAAAAAATCTTCAATAGAAACAGATCCATAGATGACTCGGACATCAGCATTACCATTTAAGAAATGATGATAATATATATATTATAGCCTCAAGGAGAAAATCAAGCTGGTTCTTTACAAAGTGGAGGCAATCAGGTACATTTTGATTCTCCTTCCCTAAACAGTAAACATTCTGTTTTTTCAATTATGGCTTTACAGAAAAGGACAGAGTGAAGGCCACTTGAAACCTTAAAGTTTTGCCAAGTTAAATGATAAGTCTAAGTGTATCTGCTTTGACATCTTATTACAGAGAAACTAAAAGATGAATTTAAATCTGTTAATGAAAATATTTTAGATTTTGTTTATGAACATGTTTCTAATAATTATTAAATACATTTCCAGTAAAAGAATCTGTTTCTACGAATTACAAAATGTATTCGTAAATTTACCAATCTAATAAACGCTAATTGCTTACTTAGTTTTCAATAGAAATGGAGGGTTTTTTCAAGAGTTAAAATTCCAATATATATAATTAAAACTAGTAGGAATCATAAGGAAAACAACTTCGAATACAATGAAACAATAAGTTTTCAGTAAAAGAAGGTATAATGTATAAAAAATGTGGGGGAAGGAAAGTAATTTTGTCCTAAAGTAAGCCTGACTTTTTTTCCAGAATGAAAGAGAATAAAAAATTAAAAAAATAAAAAATAAATAAAATGAGAAAAAGTCTAACACAAAAAGAAAATTGTAAAAGGTTTTGTGGAAAATGTATCTTAAGAAAGGAAATTTTGTGTGGTCAAGGTAAATAAGTTTGAATTTAAATATAAAAACAAATTGATGAAAAATTAGACTTCTAATTGACCTGGAAATGGCTTTGGGGTGTCCCAAAGAGCCCATGGAATGCCTAAAAATATTTGTTTTTCTCCTTATAAAAGAGGAATAGTAAACTAATTAGATTTATTTGGTATGTTAAAACTACATGGGAAACATTCTCAAATGAAAATAACATTGAGCCTTCTTTATGTTGTATTTGTATGTGTTTTAAGTATTCCAGAAAATTATGTTAAATTCTTAGAAATTTGAGATATCCTGGCATAAGACATCTGTCATTAAAATTGAGGCATACCCTAAAAGGACTGAATCTGAGTATCATATTGTAGCACATATAGACAAAGTCCATGCTATTCCTGCAAAAATGGCCCCTCATTCTCAGACTTGTGTCATCGTGATGCCCTTGTAACATGCCAACAGTCTGCTTCTAAATTAGAGAAACTAAGATGGGTAAAAACGGCAGTAAATTAAACAAATAGTTGGGGTATGGGAAAGCCAAGATGGCCACTTGGTTCTTCCAGACTCCCAGACAAGCTCCATTTTTTCAGTGTTTGCATTCCTTCATGCATCATAGTGCATTTAAACTGGACTTCATTCAACTGCCACTTAGTATAGGTTATCAATATGTTCTTGTTGTATGTATATTTTCTGGATGGTTTGAAGCCTTTCCTTGCTTCAAGTGTCATGTCTTCAAAGTGACAAAAATGATAGAAAATATGTTTCCTACTTGGGGTATTCTTTCCAAGTGCTCCTTTGCAGCTATTTACTTAGCCCCACCATATTCCATGGGATGATGATGGTACTTGTCACTGTTTTCCTTCCCGACATCTGAAATGAGTTCATTATATTGATGACATAATATCACTGTGATAATTTGCCTCCATTACAGAAAACCTAGCAGGCTCTACTGGATCATTTATAGCAGAGAGAATCAGTAGTGAAGTTACAGGAAATTAAAGGTCCATTCATTACTGTAAATAAAGTTTTGGGGAAGTCGTATGGTTGAGTAAGATTCGTGTTCTCCCCAAGACTGTCACAGAAAAATAAAAAAAAAGTTATTAACCTATACTATACCAAGAAATATGAAAGAAGCACAGGCTTTTGAGAGAATTCTGGGGTAATGGTGAACTTTTATATACCATTTAGCACATTATATTGTCTAGTTAACTAGTTAAGAAGGTGTACATATGGGACTGGGGATCCAAACGATAGACTGCATTTGAGAAAGCAAAATACTGGTCGAACAGATTAAAATCTTGAAATCTGTCAAGGGGGGTTGCCATTTGCATCAAATGTTTCAGTAATCCTGGAAGGCACAGGCTGGGCATTCTGACAAAAGATTAGCAAAAGGAGAGAACACCTCTTGACTTTTGTTCCCTATAGCAAGAGAAGGAGATTAGATACACCTCAACAGACTAGCCAGTTACAATAAGAATTTCCCTTCTTATCAAGGGGATGCATCGACAACAAACTCCTCCCACCAGTCTCAGCCATGGCTCAGAGTTTTATGCTGGTAAATGGCATGCCTGTTTACAACAGAGGGGTACTACCCTCCAAATGTTCCTGCTCCTGTCCTTGTGTCAGTCACGGCAACTTGTAAAAATAAAAATAGGAGAAATTCTGGCTGCAGCCTGATGACTTGAGCCACCTAAAGCCACAATGTCTCTAACCAAGGCAATCTACATAACTGGATGGCAGTTACCATTCTACAATCCACTGATAGTACCTAGATGAAAACAGGAACAAATCACTGTAGCTATGGGCTGAGTTAATTACAGATACAGAAGTCTGGTTGGTAATTATAGATAAACCTTAGACTCTGACCCTATGTACTGACAGCTGGGCATTCCGAGGCAGAGCTCATTGTATTCCATGTTCTTGCTCATAATGTGTCTACAGCTTCAGGTACTCAGAAAGCAGAAGCTTTTGCAAAAAATATGTGCTTTAGTAACTGACCCATTAGCGGACACTGCAGATTGGTTATATTTAAAAATGGGCACCATAGTGCCCAGGAAGATTGGCACATAGACAAGGAAGATGTGCTAGGCAATGGATCTGGAGTCAACAAAGGCCTTGGTTCAAGTTTATCTACTCACCAAAGCGCTGGACCAATAAAAAACTAGAAAAGCTAAATACTATGTCTGGGTACCCCCATCAAATAGATAATGACTGGGGGTCACATTTCAAAGGACATGATACACAAGAATGGAAAGAACACAATACTGAATGGAGGTTCCACCTCCCCTATAACCCACAAACAGCTGGGCTGGTGGCCCCCAGGAATGGTATCCTTAAGCTACAGATAGAATTGCTAACTGGAAAACCTACCTTGGCTGGGTGGACAAAGGCAATTTCCTAAGTGTTAATTTATTTCAGTGGCCAACCTGTGGCGCCTAACACCTCATATGCCAGATTAGGAACTCAGACTGAGGCATCTAATATAGTAAAGATGTGGAAAACGACGAACACAGCAATAATCCTGATGCTTGCCATGGACCAATGAACTATAATAATGAGAGTACCAAGCTCTATTGTCCTTGGAATGGGGACCATTTACTGGAATCTTCAATGAGACGTTCTGCTGAGATGGGTCAGTAACTTCACACATCTGGAAGGAAGAAACTGCTCAGTCTCTGGTAGGACCCTGTCATCTTAATGTAGTTAGGATTCATGGAGACATGTTATATGTGGACCAGTAAACAAGACACTGAAAGAAGGGAGAAGATGGGGGTCTTGGTCTGGAATATTCTTTTCCCTATTCACCTCCTCACTCCAGAAAGCACCACCACCCCTGGACAACATGTGTGGTTTACACATGCCGGCCATATTCCCAAGGCCATGGCTGTATTAACCTCTAAAGAACAGGCTATGAGTGGCATACTCAAAGGAGAAGATCTCTCCATTCAAGTCCCCACTAAACATTTGTCTTTCTGAACTTAGACTTCTGCTGCTCCTGTTGTATCCTGTTACAGGAGGAATTCATGCCATCATCCAAAGTGAACATTGTGTTTTTATGACAAATGAATCTGCCAAATATTTCTTCTTTGTTAAAACATATACAAAATCAAGTAAACACCCTAAGTGATCTAACCTCAAGCCTAAGCAACCTATTAGCACACTGATTCAAATCCTGGGGCAAGGGGAGGGGGTGATAAAAAAAAATGTTATAAATACTTGAATTGCTTATATTAATTCATCTTTTTGTCTTACATGTGTCTGTATTATTGTTGTGAACCATGTCTCCAAATCAGTCAACTATTGAACATATGAGCTACCTCCCTGCTACTGAAGTCTCTTGCTGACCTCTCAGGGCACCTTGTGGAAGAATGGGGCACATGAGATTGCAAGAGCTGATCATGAAGGGTAAAGTGTAGAGAGAAGACTATTCTCTGATGTGACCACTACCAGACCCTTGTGCTAGATCCAGTTAGATCTGGGGGCAGAACATAAATTACTTCACAAAGCCCACTCGGAGACTGTCTGACCCTCTCCCTTATGCTCCACAGTGTGCTGATTTGTGTTGGTTTCTGAAACAGGCCCTTGCTCCACTGGAAGTAACCATTATAGGCAATTTCTCCTACCTGGGGGTGGGGGGTCGCTCCCCAGTACTGCTATCCATCCTGTCCTGTCCTATACAATCCCTTAAGACCTGCAGAGGATATCCAAGGTGTCTCCATCCCGGCCACACCTCTATGTAAGTTCCCTTAAGAAACTCTTAATGTAATTATAGAGTTGTCAGCTTATTTCTTGGTGTCTCAGTTCTGGTAAATTTTCCCCACAGCAGCAAAAATCTACCACATTATTTTTGCTCATTTGAGAAGTTGAGAAGTAATGTGAATAAATTTATAAGTCACTTTCTGGACAACTGCAGTGAAATCTTAGAATATAACCTTACTTTTCAACATATATAGGACTTCCTTTTGAGAACTGGGTGATAGACTAACATGTACAACTCTAAAATGGCTTCAAGCTGATCTTCTTTTGATAGTTAGCAAGTAAGAAAAAAATGAAAAAACTCTGCATCTAATTAATCAAATGTTTGGCTCTGTTGCAATTTCCTAGTACATAATCTAGAATGGGGAAAATAGACTATCAGTGTATTTGTTCCCTTTACACCATTGGGACATCCAGGGAAATGCCAAAGCAGGATCCTCAATAAGCAGGGCCCATAACAAAGGCCTCATTTGCCTGGGTACTGTTTCTCTAAAAGTTAGAAGCATTGGTAGAGATCAAGCTAGAAACGTGAGAGAGATTATACTTATGTAACACAGACTAAAATCAGATGCAGACGTACATTAAGCCTGTGAGCTGCAGCTGAGATGAGTCATAGCTTGTAAATCGTTCTTATTTGGCCATTAGTAATTTGAAGATATAAAATTATGTGGTTTTAAGGTCAACCTAATAGTACACTGCTGTTAATAAGAAATTTTCATGATTTCCCATCAGCCTACACATTGAGTCATGTTTCTGATATCAGGTTAATTCACCAACATTTGAATCGTTTCCCTCTAAAAAAAAGTATAACCTAGGGTGACATATTCATTTTAACAGATTATGAGAAACTAAATTTCATCTAATCAATCTTGAAAAGACTTGGCTCTAACTTACCCTGCCCAGTATTTTGTATATATTAATATCTATTAGAGAAGTCAAATTAAAAAATTATTTTAGATTGAAGAGAAATACATCTTTCCCTGATGTTTGAGTGCTTTTCAAAGAATCTATTATCTAAGATTCTTAATAATTATTAATAAAGACAGACCAATTCCATTTCTAAAGGATATACTCAAGTAAAATCAATTATTTGAGTCCATGTAACATATACAGATATGGCATAAAAACTATAAGGGAAAGATAATCCAAATATTTCAATGATTATCATTTAATCATTATGTATTAGTTGTATTATAGAGTATCCTCTAATATGTACTGAATTAGAAACAACAGTAATAATGTAATTATAGTAATATGTCTCTTAATATAAAACTTCTCAGGCACCAGTAAGGTAAAAATGGCTAGAAAAAATGTGATGCATTTTTTTTTAATTTCTAAAATAACAAAGGTATAAAAATATTCGACAATTTATCCCAGTCAACAAAACAAGCCTATAATGTGAATTTAATCTAAAGTGAGTTATACTGATTTCCATAATTATCCAATAAAAACAATCAGCAATTCTGGATTCATTAACTATGCATAGCATCCCTATTATTTGCATTTCTATGTTCAAATCACACTGTGACTGAGTAACCCAGAAGAAATAAGCAAAACATATTTTCAATAGATTGTTCAGATAAAATCTGTCTATCAACCTTACTCACCTTTACCAGTTTAGTGTGCCTTTCTCGTCTCTGGCTTCCACCTTTACATTTGCACTAGATTTTAGATTAATAATTCATTAAAAAGGAAACAGTATTTTCTACATCCTCACTGTCACACATTAATTATAAGACTTTTTAAGACTGTCTACATAGACATATCATAATTACCTATCATCCATAGTTTATTTTAGGGTTTATTCTTGGTGTTGCAAATTCTATGGGGTTAGATAAATATACAATGACATATACCTATGATTGTAATATCATATATAGTACTTTCATTGTCCTAAAAACCCTCTGTGCTCTTCCTATTCATCATTCTCCACCCCTAACCTTGACAACCAGTGATGTTTTTATCGTCTCTATAGTTCTGCCTTTTCCAGTATGTCCTATATTTCTGCCTTTTCCAGCATCCTTCTCAGATTGGCTTCTTTCACTGAGCAATATGCGTTTAAGGTTCTTCCACGTTTTTTTACAGCTTGATGGCTCATTTCTTTTAAGCACTGAATAATATTCCATTTTCTGGGATTGTTTATCCATTCATCTACTGAAGGACAATTTGGTTGTTTTTAAGTTTTGGCAATTCATAAATAAAGCTGCTATAAACATCCATCTTTGGGGTTTTGTGAGGACATACGTTTTCAACTTCTCTGGGTAAATACCAAGGATCCTGATTGCTGGATCTTACAGTAAGAGAGTGGTTAATATTGTAAGGAACCACTAAACTGTTCTCCAAAGCATCATCTTACATGCCTCATTCTTGCCAACATTTAGTGTTGTCATTATTGCAGATTTTGGCCATTCTTCCAGATGTGTAGTGGTATCTTGTTTTTGTTTTAATTTGCATTTCCCTGATAATATATGGCATGTAGTATTTTTGCATATGCTTATATCTGCTTTGGTGAGGTGACTGTTAAGGTCTTGGGCCCATTTTTTAATCGAATTATTTTCTTATTATTGAGTTTTAAGTGTCCTTTGCATATTTTGGATAACAGTCCTTTATCAAATGGATCTTTTGCAAAATTTTCTAGTCTGTGGCTTGTTTTCTAATATTATTGATATTGTCTTTTACAGAGTAGAGGTTTTGAATTTTAATGAGTTTATTATATCATTTCTTTTATGAGTCATGCTTTTGATGCTGTATCTGAAAAGGTATCAGTATATCTGAGGTTATCTACATTTTCTCCTATTTTCTTCTAAGATTTATGTAGTTTTGTTTTTTACTTTTAGTTCTATAATCCATTTTGAGTTAGTTTTTGTGAAAGGTATAAGGTCTGTGTCTAGATTTATTTATTTGATTGATTGATTGATTGATTGATTGATTTTGGCATATGAATGTCTAGTTGTTCCAGCAACATCTGTTGAAGAAACTAGATTTGCACCATTGTATTGTCTTTGCTCCTTCATCCAAGATCAGTTGACTATTTACAGGAGTCCATTTCTGGGCTCTCTATTCTGTTCCATTGATCTATTTGTCTATTCTTTCACCAATTCTATACTATTTTTGATTATTATAGCTTCATAGTAAGTCTTGAACTCAGGTAGTGTCATTCAACTTTGTTCTCCTCCTTAAATACTGAGCTAGTTATTCTGGAGTTTTTGCCTTTGAGTTAGTTATTCTGGAGCTTTTGCCTCTCCATATAAACTTTAGAATCAGTTTGTTGATTTCCTTAAAATAACTTGCTGGTATTTTTACTAGGATCGTATTGAATTTATAGAACTGGTAAGAACTGACATCTTAATAATATTGAGGCTTACTACCCACGACCATGAAATACCTGTTTATTTCATTTTATAATTTTATTCATCAGTTTTATAGTTTAACTCATAGAGATATATATATCCTGTTGGATTTATACCTAAATCTTTTTGGGGGGCTGCTAATGTAAATGGTATTTTATTTTAATTTCTATTTCTACTTATTCACTGTTAGTATGTAGTATAGTTTTGATATTAAGGTAATGATGGCCTGGTAAAACAAAATTAGAAAGCATTCCTTCTGCTTGTATTTTCAGAAAGAGATTGTAGAGAATTATAACATATTTTCCTTCAGTGATCAGTAAAATTCACCTGTGAAATCATCTGAATATAGTGTGCTTTCTTTTTTTGAAATGCTACTTGTTTTTGAGTATTTTTAATATATATATACATATTAAAGCCGTGACCGAGAGGCTGCCTGCTCCATCTGTCTCTCTAGCCCCTGGTGCCTCTGCCTCCCCTCTGCAGCCCACCCTATTCCTGCTCTCCTCCCAAACGTCAATAAAAGGAAGTCATAGATCGTCTGTATTGCCCTTAATGTGAATTTTTCGAGTTTTTGCTTTCAAAGACTTGATTATCACCTTCAATACATTTTCTTTTGATTTTTTTTTTAGTGTTTCTACCTCTCTGTTTACACTACACATTTATTTCATGTTGTCTACTTTTTCATTAGAGCCCTTTACATAAAAATCATAGTTATTTTAAATTCCTTGACTAATGATTCTAATATTTGTGTCATATCTTCATGTGGTTCTGACTTGTTATGTCTGTTCAGACTTTGTTTTTTCTTGCTTTTTTGCATGTATTGAAATTTGCTATTGAAGGCCAGTGTATCAGGTAAAAGGGCCTTATAAAAATGAGCCTTTCTTATGAAATTTTATGTTAATCTGGATGGCAGTTGGACTATGTTTAATATTTGCTGTAACTGTAGGTGAAAGAGGCAAGAAATGCCTCCAGTTTGTTTTCTACTGTTGACTTTGGGCTCCTCTAAGTACTCATCTTTAAAGGGAATCTGCCTCTTTCACCTCTTTCACATATAATTCATTGTTATACTGGAGTCCAGTTGGTGCAGTATTAAAGTGTAAGTAAGGGGAAATAGTCTATAATTTTATGTTTGAATCTCAGAGTTTTATTGAGCCTGTATCTTTGTGACTTTCACAAGGGTATCTTAGCTTTTCTTTTTCCCACTTAGATGGGACAAAGAGGCTAGAGCAGGATGAAGTACTAGAAATTCCCTTTTTCTCAGTATAATACAGCTCTGTTAAAGACTTTTACCTTAAAAGAGTAGGTGTCTTTGAAATGAATTATGCTCTTGGTGTATTTCACAAAGAATACTCTCCATCCAGAGGGAAAAATGGATTTTAGCTCTACATCTTGAGAACCTAGTGGGATTCCTAAAGTTAAAACTCATGAATAGTATATGAATCCCAAAGACAGTGGTCTCCAGGAGTTTCTCACTTTCAAATTAGTTCACACCCAGCCTCCAACGAATCATCAAAATTGTCACTGAAGTGTTCCTACCAGTTCATGGCTCCAGCTGCTTCTGCTACAGAAGGTAAATCTTATTTGTGACAATCTCAATTTGCCTGTCTCTCTAAGACTATTATTTCAGTTTTCTGTTAAGTTCAGTAAGTCATTGATCATCAGTTTGTTCTAATTTCAGTTTGTTCAAATCTCAAAAATGGGAGTAATAACTTCTAAGCTCTTTACATGTTGTAGCTAAAACTGGAAGTCCATGGTTATATTTTTATTAATTCTCTTTCTCTTGATTTTAGAATTTAAATTTATTTTTTCTTATGTTCATGTTTTAAAAATTCCATGAAAGAAAATAAATTCTAATTCTTATATCTCTCTTTCTGTGAAAGTAGCATGGAATTTCATACAATAGTAACTTACCAGAATGCCTTCTTCATAAATTTATGCTAAGAAATTGAAAACTAGTAAAAAAAACAAGAACAAACCAATAAACAAACAAAACAAAGCCAGGCATGGAGAGAAAAAGAAAAGACAGTAGTGACTAGATTTATTTTGTTACGATTTTTAATAATTGTTTTAAAATAATGCATCCTTTAACCTTTAAAGCATCTATTTAAAAAATACAAAGAAAATTGAGTCTTTTGTATTCCAGAGACTTAACATGGATTCTTTAAGTGGTCCTTGTTATATGGCAAGAATTCAGGGAGTTTATGGTCATAGATGGGAAAATAATAGATCTGTTTTCATTTAACTCTAACTGAAATTTAACATTTCCCTCAAGTATGAATGTAGGCAAAAATAGACAGTAAAAAAAGCAGTAGCTGTGACTTTAGTAAAACGTATAGCAATAAAAGTCACAGATATTTTTATATCACCCACAGTTACTGCAGACTTTTTAAAATATTGTTACATTAATCAATATTCTGAAATTATAATAGTTCTTAGACCTATTAAACAAAAACATTTTAACTCCCCTTGCTGAATGCCTTTTTAAAAGAAAGCGTTTATTAGGCCATTGCCAGCTAAAAGATCGGTCTTGGGACATGGATTCTAAACCACCAGAATCATGGCTAGGTGAGAATGACATGTCCATCATCCTGGAGTTTTGTAAATCTTTTTATACATCAGATGGGTCAGAAAGATGTTAATCATTCTGAAATAATTTACATTAGCTATACACAAAGGGGATGAGAGAAGGTGAAACAGAGCTAGTTCTGTTACAGGAGCAGCAGCAGAGTCTACAAGGAAGCAATGTTCACTCCTGTGGATTAGCTGCTGGCAGCAGATTGGAAAATTCACATGTAAACAAGAAGTGGAGGCTTTAGGGTCAATGGCACTGGGCTATTTTTTATTTTGATAATTGGAGAAATAGCCACCTGAAAATTAACCCTAAATTCCAACAAATATACAGGAATGTGAGCAGTCTTTTGTCAGAGCTGGTCTACATATTAATAGGCTAACTGTTCTGGTATTTTTTTCTCTCACTCCCTGGCTATAATTTTAATTTAGAACATCTCAGAATTGTTTTTTTTTTTTTTTCTTGTCAGACTTATCTGCTAGATCTTTTTATTTAATACACTAATAATCACAAATACTTTTACATCACAAATGTAATACTTTAAAACAATTTAGTATGTTAGTAAGTTATTATCCTTTGCAAACCAACGTACTTATACATTTAAAAATACTATTATTGAGAAGAAGTACACAATTGTAACTAGACTGCATAAAGATCTTTGGCACATGTAAGGAAATTGACCCACTGAGAGAAAAACAAATACCCTCCCCGCCCCATGTACAAACAACGGAGTGACGAGGCATTTTATATATAGATACTATAATCGTTCTATAGGTTCTTGTCTTGATGAAAAATTTTAAATTACTATTACTAGGGATATTTATTATAATAAAAGTCACAGGTATTTATTATTTGTTTAGTAGCATTAAAGAGAAAAAAAGCATCTCAGTGCCACCTTTAGCCACAGAGCATCATTTCCCTGCTTTCATCATTCCTGCCATTCCAGATGACCAAAGAATCTGAGACTGCCTCAAGTTCTGTTGCATAGACAGAACACAAGCCATTTTTTTCTGTGGTAATCATGACAACTTCATAAATACCATCAAGGAAAAAATCCAGGTCCTTTCTGTTCTGGGATCCCCCAACATTGCTAGATATTTGGAATTTTAAACAACCCCTCTACCTCTAGCTCAAAGTCAGGCACGAGTAGAACACAGAACATTCTCTCCAAAACCCATAGAACATATGTTTTACTCACTTTGCTATGATTACCCCAGAACAAGAAATTTTGATCATCTCTCTGATGATATTTGCCAGTTATCTTGATTCTAATAAGTTCAAGACTTTTAAATAATAAAAAGTTAGAACAACCCCTTCCCACCCGCTCCACTCTTATGAGCACACTTACTGTGTTTCTTTTTCATGAAGCAAAGAATACTGAATATTTAGCTACTAAATATGGAAAAGGCATTTGTAACATAATTTTTAAAGTAATTCTATTAATATTTCATAATATTATGTTTTAAGCACTTCTTTTGCTTTTTTCATTTTTTTTCTGATTATGCCTCTAAATAATGTTTTAAGTTGTATTAATAATGTCTTCTTATTTTCTGTATCTTCTGATGTTTTGACATTTGGGAACTTGATGATTCTGAAGAGAATGCCCCTCCCAGGGTAAGCCAATTCCTAGAGATAATGGTCTTTTAAATGCAAACCAACCAATCCCAAACCATATTTCCCAACTACCTCCTTTAGTTAGCTCTTATACTCCAGACCACTATCCTTCTACTTTGAACATCGAAGTCCCAAATACCAGAAATTAAGACAGCTCTAGGTCCCAGAAACCGCAGCTCAGGTTCTCTCTTGCCCACACTTCTCCCTTTCCTCCTGAACAACTCCGGTGCTTCCCCTTGTGGCCGTGTCTGGTACAGTATGTGCTCTGAGTAACACGGGGTGCTGTGAGTAACCATTCTTTCAATTACTTACATTTTAAAACATGTAAAAATAATTATGTGTATATCAAAGTATTTGATAATTTTATTAGGATAAGTTAATAAAGATTTAAATGCTTTGTTTTATATATATATAATTTCTTAAGATGTTTGCTATCAATTGTCTTACAACCTCAAAAACGTGAAACAA
>NW_006436298.1:2010770-2118916 GCF_000325575.1 Pteropus alecto
TTCATTATAACATTTGCCAATATGCTTAAATCAAAAAATTTTTCATGTCAGTGTGCACTTCTGATTATAGTGCTGCGTATTTATCATTGATTTACTGGCATTTAAAAAAATTCTTTTTCAGGAAGTTATTTTTTTTTCACTATTTGAGAGGTTTTATTTAATAACACATATTAAACATTATTCTAATAATTATTGACAAATAAATTCTCCCAGATGTATACTTTTCAATAATAGTTATGGAGTTTATTGCTGTAAATATGTTTTTTTTATATTTTATCTTCAATACTCTTTTAATTATTTTCTTTATGTTTGCTACATTTGGTGCTGTGATTACAGAGGCCTTCAATACTGAAAGCTTATCTAAATTGCTACTAATTTTCTATACTTTTATTTTCTTTGTATATCTAAATATTTAATCCACTAAGAATTAGTGTTCTTGGATGTTGTGCTATATAAATCAATTTTTTTGCATCTAATATGTAAACACTTATCAAAAAAATGAGCTAATCTGACATTTTACGAAAGCACATGATTATTACCCCATTTCTCTGCTTGCTTGTGGCAAAGATTGTTAGCTGGTCTTAAACCTTCTTCTCCTTCTGAGCATATAGGAAGAAGACTTTCCAAGACTCACTAGATGTAAAGCTAGACTGTGGCTGGAAAATAGGTGGTGACTTCTGAGAAGATATAGTATGTGTTCCTTCTGGACCTGGCTTATAAACAGCTGGCAAAGTAATCCATAAAGGTTTATTTCCATATAGTGACTGAAGGTAGAAGACAATAAGGAATCCTAGAGGAGAGTGGTACCTAAAAAGTGGTACCTACTAATTTAGCATAATTGTCTTTCTTTGAATGTTTATTTATTTTATTTTATTTTATTATTTTAGTTTATTATTTTAGTTTATTCATTTTATTTTTATGTGAGGCAATCCTTGGTTGATCTCACAGATTGCAAGGACCTTGTCAATTTACAATCCCTTATTTATTTATTTATTTTTTTTACGCCTACACCACCTGGTCTTCCTAGGTGGTCTCCCATTCAAGTACTAAACAGGGCCGACCCTGCTTAGCTTCCAAGATTGGACAGGATCGGGCTTGTTCAGGGTAGATGGCTGTAGACTCTTTGAATTTTTTAACATTACTTAAATCTTGTTTTCTTCATAGTTGACGATTATAATTTATCCAGGGTATGGTTCAATGTTTTACGCTTTTCAATAATTTTGTCTGGTACATGGTGATCTCTTTGTTATTTCAAATAAAAGTTTTTCTTCAGTTTGACATTTCCTTTTCTATTTTGGAGCACATTCTTATGTTTGATTAATTGTATTACTTTGTTCAGACATAACAATTAACCAAAAATACTGTTCTTCGGAATTGTTCTCCATGGGCTTTGGGGTCAAGTTGACCTGCTTTTAAATCACCTGCTTAATGACTGCATTGTCTTGGTAAAATGTCTTAATGTCTCTCATCATTAGTGTCTGCATCTACAGTCCTCACTTTGTGGAGTTGTAGTGAAAAAATATAAAGTTAAATTTAGTTTAAATATATATGTAAATAGTACCTAGTATATTTTAATCAATTTATAAACAGTGGTTGATTTTTTTAGGCTTCTTATACACTCCAAGCTCTTTTCTCCTTTAGAATAGTCTCCTATATTGTCCCCTTAAATCCACCTCCCCCTGTTTAGTTTCATAACACAATTTGAAATTATTTTCTTTATTTTTTTGCCAAGAATAAAGGCATTATGATAATGAAATATATATTTTTATTTTCTTTCTGTCTTTCTCTCTTATTTCTCCCTCCCTCTCTGCATTCCTTCTTTTTTCTAAACATCTATATTCCCAAAAGATATCACTATACCAGGAATATAATAAACATTTAATTATTTCATCAGCATATTTTCCTATTATTGCAAAGTTCTTTCACATGTCTTTCATATTCTTTTTATTTTGTTGCACTATAGATTTTGTTTTTGTCTATTTCTAATGCTTTCATTCTTTTAATACTGTAAATATTTTTCATTTCTCTAACTCTGCCAATCTCATCTCAGTCTTTAGCCTTCATTTCTCATCTTTCATCTCTTTCATTTCCTCAAGAGGACTAAAGTGATATTGTAAAAAATATACCTTTTTATCTTAGAATATAATTAATCTTTTCCCATTATTGCTATTCTTGCATGTCATTCAACTTTTTCCACAGGTACATGTTGCTTTTTCTTATAACTACTCGCATGACCAAAAGGCATGACTGAACTCTTTCAACCTTCTCTCACTTTTTATCTGAATGTTTTCAAAGCCCTACCTGTGATCTTATCCTAAGAAATATATGATGTATATATTTTAAATTCTCTCTCTCCCTCCCTCCCTACATACCACTTAGACTGTCAGAGACTCTAGGAGTCTGAAAAGAACTAGTGTCAAACATTTTCATTAGGGGCACTCTCTTTGCCTGATTTTTCTCTCATTACCCTAGGGAGGATCTTTCCAAATCTTGCATAACATATATTCGATTTTTACATTCTATGTACACTGATGCAGAAAAAGATATAGCAACTTTTTTTTTTTCTTTTCTAAAAGCATCTTGGCAAAGCTCAGAAGCTTATATTTCTGTTGATGGTAGTAAAAAAAAAAAAAAAAGCTGAAAGTTAAGAACAGACAGTAAAATCTTACCATTGACAAAGATATCTGAGTTTATTTCCAGGTTTGAGATAGTTTAAAGGATCTAAGACTTTTTTTTTTTTTAAGTTCTTTCAACACATATACCATGTAACTTTCTCTGATCCAGTTTTCTTTTTGTCTGTACTACCCTCTATCTTGGAGGTATGCTCATAGGGATTGCAAAAAATAATAATAATTAAAGGCCCTTCGGTTTCTATTTGGGTTGCTCAGTGGAGAGCCTACTAGGGAGAGTTCAGGGAGAGAGAAGAGTGAGATTGAGGTGTTCATTCCTCTGAGCATCCCCCCTACTGGATGATCTGGCTCGTTATATCTGTAATAGTGGCTCTCTACAACAGATTGTCTTCTAGATTCTGGTAACAGCTTCCTTCTCTTGGTTGTTCAAGCCTGAGTGGTAATGAAGTTGTTACAGGCTCTAGAATTCTGCACTATTCTGTTTTTCCTACATCCAGCCAAGATTTTCGTATGTAGTTCTTTTAAAACTGCCCTCTTATTACCCAATTTGAAAGTGTAATCTTTATCTGCTGAATCCCTGACTGTTACAGGTAATTTCTCATTTTTTCCTCCAAAATTGAGTCTCAGAATAGGGGAATTATCAAGTGTTCTTATAATGAAGTGGAAAAGATGCCACTTCTCATTGTGCTGACTTCTGAATTCTTAATGCATTTCCTCTATGTCTTTTCATGGCTTGATAACTCATTTCTTTTTAGTGCTGAATAATATTCCATTTTCTGGATGTATAATAGTTTCTTTATCTGTTCACTTACCGAAAGGCATCTTGGTTGCTTCTGACTTTTGCAATTATAAATAAAGCTGATATAACCATCTTTGTATAGGTTTCTGGGTGGAAATAAGTTTTAAACTCCTCTGAGAAAATACCAAAAAATATGATTGCTGGATCATATGGTAAGAGTTGTTTTAGTTTGTAAGAAACCACCAAACTGTCCTCCAATAGAGTGCTTTACCATTTTGCATTCCCACCAGCAATGAATGAAAGTTTCTGTTGTTCCATATCATCACCAGTATGTGATGGTGTCAGCATTTTGGATTATGGTCATTTTAATAGTTGTACAGCATATCACTGTTGTTATAACTTGCATTTCCCTGATAACATGATGTGGAGCATCATTTTATATGATTATTTGCCATCTGTATATCTTCTCTGGTGAGGATTAAGTTAAAGCCATAGATCATCGCTTTTAAATGGGTTGCTTGTTTTCTTATTGTGAGTTTTAAATGTTCTTCTCATATTACAAATAACATTGTTTTATCAGATATGTCTTTTGCAAATATTGTTTTCCAGTATGTGGCTTGCTATCTTATAGACAGTGTTTCTCGAAGAGCAGAACATTTTAATTTTAATCAAGTACAGCTTATTAATTATTTCTTTCATAGATTGTCCCTTTGGTGCACTATCTAAAAAGGCACCATTAAAAAAAAAAGGCATCATTATACCCAATCATCTAAATATTTTACTACATTACCTTTTGTGTGCTTTATAGTTTTATATTTATATTCTCTATCATCCATTTTTAGGTCTGTATCTAGATTTATTTTGCACATGGGTATCCAGTTGTTCAAGAGATGTTCTTTGTTCCATTATATTCTCTTTGCTCTTCTGTACAATATTAGTTGATTACATTTATGTGTTTCTATTTTTTCATCAGTACCACACTGTCTTGATTACTACAACTTTTGGTAAGTCTTGAAATCAATTAGTGTCAGTCCTCCGGCTTTGTTCTCTTTCAATATTGTGTTGGCTATTCTGGGTCTTTTGTCTCTCCATATAAACTTTAGAATAAGTTTGGCAATATCAAGAAAATAATATGTTAAAATTATGATTGGTATTGTGTTGAATCTATAGGGGAAAAAAGATAAATCCTACCTGCTCATGGTATATAATTATTTTTATACATTGCTGAATTCCATTTGCTAATATTTTGTTGAGGATTTTTGCAACCATGTTCATGAGAGATATTGGTCTACACTTTTATCCTAATGTCTTTATCTGATTTGAGTATTAAAGTAATGTTAGCCACAATGAATGTGTTAGGAAGTATTCCCTCTGCTTCATTACTCGGAAGGAGACTGCAGGGAATTGGCATAATTTCTTCCTCAATTGTTTGGTAGAATTCACCAGTGAACCCATCTGGATCTGGTGCTTTCTGTTTAACAGGTTATTAAGAATGTATTCAACTTCTTTAGTAAAGATAGGCTTATTTAGATCGTCTATTTCTACCTTTGTGAGTTTTGGCAGATTGTATCTTTCAAGGAATTGGTCCATTCCATCTAAGTTATCAAATATGTGAGCATAAAATTTGTGCATAAATCTTTTTTATCTTTTTAATATCCATGTGAACTGTAGTTATATCTCCTTTCATTTTTGATATTAGTAATTTGAGTCCCGTCTTTTTTTTTTATTAGGCTAGAAATAGGTTTATTGATTTCATATATCTTTTCAAGTGCTAGTTTATGGGTTTGGATTTTCTCTATTAGTTTTCTGTTTTGAATATCATTGATTTCTGCTCTAATTTTTATTATTTCTCTTTTTCTTCTTCCTTTGGATTTAATTAGTTTTTCTTTTTCTATTTGGCTAAGGTGGAAGATTAGATAATTGATTATAGATCTTTATTCTTTTCCAATACATGCAATCAATGCTACAAATTTTTCTTTAAGCACTGTTTTTGCTGCATCCACATATTTTGAATAAGTTTTGTTTTAACTTTTATCTAGTTGAAATATTTTTAAATTTCCCTTGATATTTCCATTTCAGCTCATCTGTTATTTAGAATTGGGTTGTTTAATCTCCAAGTATTTTTGTTTTTCTAGATATTATATTTTTCTATTATCAATTTCTAGTTTAATTCCACTATAGTCTGAGAACAGACATTACATGGTTTCTATTCTTTTAAATTTGTTAATGTATGTTTTATGACCCAGAAGATGGTCTATCTTGGTGAATGTTCCATGTGAGCTTGAGAAGGAATGTATATTCTGTGGTTGCTGGATAAAGTAGTTTTTAGTGGTCCATTATATCTAGTTGATTGATGATGCTATTAAGTTCAACTACATTCTTTCTGATATTTAAGAGTGGATCTGGCCATTTCTGTTAGAGAAGTTTTGAAATCTTCAAGTTTGGCCTGGACTCATCTATTTCTCCTGGCAGTCCTACCAGTTTTTGTCTCACATATTTTTACACTCTATTATTAGGTGCATATACATTAAGTGCTGTTGTACGTTCTTGGACAATTGAATTATCTTTATGTAATGCCCTTCTCTCTTTATCTCTGCTAACTTTCCTTGCTTTGACGTTGCTCTGTCTGAATTTAACATAGCTATTCTTGTTTTCTTTGAATAAGTATTAGGATAGTATGTTTTTCTTCATCCATTTACTTTAATCTTTCTGTTTTCATATTTAAAATAGTTTTCTTAGTCTACATCTGTGCCACCCTGAACATGCCTGATCTCATCTGATCTCGGAAGCTAAGCAGGGTTGGGCCTGGTTAGTACTTGGATGGGAGACCACCTTGGAATACCAGGTGCTGTAGGCATTTAAAAATATAAACAAACAAATAAATAAAATAGGTTTCTTATTGTTGAATCTTGTTTTTTTTTTTTTATCCATTCAGACAATCTCTGTCATTAATTGATGCATTTAGACCATTAACATTCTAAGCAATTATTTTCGTAGTTGGATATTTATCATATTTATTACTGCTTTTTATTTGCTGCCTTTGTTCTTTCTTCTTACTTTGTCTTCTACTCTTTTCCTATCTTTTGTAGTTTTACATGGAATCATTTTATCTGAATTCTTAACATATCAGTTATATTTATTTTACTTTTTTAGCGATTTCCCTAGAGTTTGCAGTATACATTTATGACTAATCCAAATTCACTTTTAAATAACATTATATCCCTTCACAGATATTGTGGATAATTCATAACAATAATTCTAATTTTTCTCTTTCATCCCTTGTATTATTATTGTCATTCATTTCACTTATATGTAAGCTTATATAAGTATATATAAATACATTGTTGCCATTATTATTTTGAAAAAAAAACTGTTATAATTAGATCAATTTATAAGAAAAATATTTTTATTTTTATTTTCATTTCACTTACTCTTTCTCTTATGTTCTTCCTTTCTTTATGCAGATCTGAGTTTCCACCTATATTATTTTATTTCTCCAAAGAACTTTTAGAATTGCTTGCAAGGCACATCTACTAGCAGAAAAATTCCCTAAAATTTTGTTTGAGAAAAACTTTTTTTTCTTTAATTTTTTCCAGGACAGTTTCATAGGGTATATAATTCTTGTTTGGTGTCTTTTTTTTCCTTTCAGCATTTTACATATTTTACTGCCTCTCTTCTTGCACAGTTTCTGAGTTGAATGTAATTCTTATATTTGCTCCTCTATAGATAAGATGTTTTTCTCCTCTGGCTTCTTTCAGAATTTTTTCTTTATCTTTGACTTTCTATAGTTTGAAGTTATGCCTAGGTATAGTTTGCTGTTTGTTTGTTTGTTTTGGCATTTATCCTGTTTGATGTCTTCTGCATATTCTTGATGTATGGTTTGGTATCTGATATTAGTTTGAGAAAATTCTCAGTTGTTATTGTTTCAAATATTTCATCTCTTTCTTTTTCTTTCTCTTGATAGTACCTTCACTTGTACATTACACATTTTGTAGCTGTCTTATACTTTGTAGATATTCTGGATTTTTATTCAGTATGTTTCCCTTTGCTTTACAGTTTTGGAGATTTTTATTGACTATTCTCATATTCATTAATTCTTTCCTTAGCTATGCGTCATCTTCTAATAAGCCCATTGAAGGCTTTCTTAAGGGGTGTTATAGTGTGTATGTTTCTTTTTTTATCTCTAGCATTTCTTTTTATTTCTTAGAATTTCCATCTCTCTACTTACACTGCCCATCTATTCTTGTCTGCTGTCTAGTTTATCCTTTAGAGCCCTTAGCATAGTAAGCTTATTTTTTTAATTACTTTCTGAAAATTCCAGTATCCCCCTGGCCCCACAACATGTCTAATTTTGTTCTGATGCTTGCTCTGTCTTTTTGAACTGTGTGTTTTATCCTTTAGTATCCCTTATAATTTTTTCTTGATCCCTGAGCATGATGTCCTGGGTAAAAAAAAAAAAAAAACCTACTATAAATGTGCTTTTATTAATGTGGTGTTAAGTTGTGGGGGGAAGGGAAGCATTCTATAGTCCTATGATTAGATCTGTGTTTTATTAAGCCTGTACCACAGAACTGTGAACTTCACAAGTGCTTCTCTTTCCTGTCTTTAGATAGAATAGGATGTTTAGATTTGTCTGGAGTTGGGTATATATCTCTCCTCTCAAATGGAAGTCTAAAGCTTGCTGGAATTGGGTATTTCTCTTCTCCTGGTCAGTTAGGCTCTAATAAAACCCCAGCTAGTTGGGCTCTGGTTAAACAGTTTCCCCTGAGGCAGATCTTATTAACAAGAACCTAATGATCTGGCATTTTTAAAAATGGTTCTTTTTTTTCCCTTCCCCTCCTAGAAACACAAGCTTTTTCTCCAGTGTTCACTGAGAACCTGGTAGAGCAATATGTTAATTCATAAAAGTACTGGGGGCATCCGATGACTGGGTCCCTTTGGAGTATTTACTCCTCACTGGGACTGCAGCAATTTGTCAATTACATTTCACATTTTCCTACCCTGACAGTGGTGCCCACCCAGGTGTACACTTGTGGGTTCCTGCTCAGTTAAGTTGTGATCCTCTGTATATACCTGTCTCTCCAATTCTGAGGACAGCGGTTTGCCCGCACTACTCTTATGGATTTAAGAAGAGTTGTTGATTTTTCAGTCTATTAAACTTTTTACTTATCGTTAAGATGTGGTGTTGACTTCCAAGTTTCTTATATGATGACCCTTGTGTACCATCCAGTTTAAGTTTTTTTTTTTTTTTCTTTTAGCATGACAAACAGATCCAGGTCTCAGCCATTCTCCGTCTAATCCAAAGCTGAGGATGTTTATCCTGTAACTTGCTGTCAGATATCTCCTCCTTAGCCAGAGTAGCTCTTTGCAGGCCTGCTGTATCATTTCAATAATTTTCTAACTCATCCTGTGATGGTACACAGAACACTGAGAGTCAGCCTAAGAAAAAGAGGAGCTGAGAAATCCACATTTGACTGAAGAGAGAGTTAGCTTAGGGATATTTGATTAGATATTCCCCCTTATCCATTTCTAAACTACCACCAGAGAGGCACACTCTAACTCTAGTACCATGATGAAGACATGGACTTTTCTAAGGGGCTTTCAATTTTCTTGGCTTCATTAACTGGATCTATAATTCATAGAACGATGTTCCTAACACCTCCACTCCAACCTATTTATAAGATTATGATGATGAAAAGCCTACATGAAATATGTGTTTTAAGAAGAAAGGAATGAAAAACTTTATATATATATACAATCTAAGTTAAATTGTTTTACTGTTTGACTTGGTCTCTGATCTAGATAAACTTTATGTCTTTGTATAGTGAATTTTCTTGGTTATTTTGCTACCTAATTTGGAGAAAATTAAAATTTTCTCATTTAATTGAGATTTTATCCCTTATTTAAGAGCTTTCCTACAGAGAATTGTTTTGGTATGACAGGAAGAAATTCATTCAGGGGCAATACCTGGTGCTTGCAGGTGCTATTGTTAAGGCTGCATATATTTTTTGCTCTGTTTTTCTAAAAAATGATTCTTGAGGATAAAATCTCTCCTAGGGTAGGAGTGTCTGCCTTTCTACATTTCAAATAATGCTTTTAACCACACTTTACTAGGTTTGAATACTTCTGTTTTGATTTAGGATAGAGTTTACTGATGCCTGGGTCATAGCAAACTTTAATGGGAAGCTAGTCAGAATAAAGACTGGCCACTCACAGACTCTTCTGTTTGTTGTAACTTCACACTTACAGAATGACATTCTTTCACTGAAGCAAAAGCAGCTTCTACTAGTGGGTACAGAGAGGCCAATAAAATACTTTCTTCACTGTATTCCATAAAAATATCCACCTCCACATTTAAGATTTTAAGAGGATTTTCTTCATCCATTTCATATAATACTGAATTGCTTTTGCAGAAATAGGAGGTATATATTGGCAATGGAATAATTCCTTCAGTATGATACCATCTTCATTATGCCTGGGAGAAATTTTTCTATTCAGCACCTGGTTTTCACCACATTCTAATTTTAATGTTAAAGAAGGTTCTTCACTATCGCCCCCCAACTCCCAACTTTGGAAAATTCAATCAGCTCCTGATACATAGATTTTGAATACTATTCTCCTGTCATCATTTCTGTAAGTTTTTGAGCCTGGTTAAAATGAATAAAGTAGAGATTAGGCAGGTGAGAAGTTGAATGATCCTTCAGGCAAAGAAAATAACAATAATAGTCTCCGAAGTAAATTGTCACATTAGATAATATGTTCTTTGGCATGTTCTAAGAAATATAATGAAAGATTTTAATAATAGCTGTATGTAGAATTTAAGAAGCTGGTAATAATCTACTAAAGTAGTGTCCCCTTATTCACAGAGGATACATTCCAAGACCCTTTGTGAATGCCTGAAACTGAAGTTACTACTGAAATTTATATACACCGCTTTTTCCTATACATACATATATACTTATGACAAAGTTTAATTTATAAATTAGGCACAGTATTAGCTTAAGAACAATAACTAATAATAAAGTAGAACAATTATAACAACATATCGTAATAACAGTTATATGAATGTGGTCTTTCTCTTTCTCTCTGATAACTGATCTGGTATTGAAAATGGTTTCAAAGGAACTAAGGCACAAGCAACATATACAGTGTGGATATGCTGGACAGAGGGATTCACATACTAGGCAGGACAGAGTGGGATGGTGTGAGATTTCATCACACTACTCAGAATGGTGTGCAATTTAAAATTTATAAATTGTTTATTTCTGGAATTTTCCATTTAATATTTTTGGACCATAATTGACCACAAGTAACTGAAAACAAGGAAAGTAAAACTGTAGATAAAGGAAGACTACTGTAGTTTACTTTCTATGTTAGTATATATTTTTACCTAGATTTACTGTTCATAAATTTATACAATGAAAACTTTTACTAGCTTTAAAACTTTCATCCATATTATATAGATGGGAAAAATTATTTCAATCTCAAATGTATTTCCTTAAAATTCTAAATGTTTTGTTCTCTCATCTAATAGTAATAAAATTTGCAGCCAATAATAAACATGCTGACCGAAGTAAAGAAAAAAATCCATAAATCTGTAGGTTGAATTTAGCAAGGGTTAACACAATGAAAAGCATATGATTTAATAATGTCCAATATTAAAGTGAAAGTCATCTGTTGACATATTAAGCATTTTGCCATATAAGGAAGAGGAACATGTGCATGATTTTCCCCTATGAAATCCTGTATAAAAAACTCAAAGTTGAGTTCACATACTATGTAAAAAGATTTAGCTTCTTCAAAATAACTGTATTTTTGAAATTCTGTTATTAAATTTTAAAGGAAGTTATCTTTTTTTAAAGATATGATCACTGTCTTGAGACAAGTATTCTGCAAAAAATTCTAAAATATTATTATTAATAATCTTGTAAGTAAGAATAAATCGAAAATTATTTTTTCAATTCCTCGATCTTCTCCATTCATCAGACTCCTCTCTTCACTTGTTTCTTTCAGTAGGCTCATAGTGAGAAGAAATAATAAAGGGATAATATTTTTCCATGTGCACTTCATAGAATACCACATCAATTTGGCTTGAGAAGTCACATTACTTTCTTCATGAATTTATTATATTTTATATACATTTCTAACAGGTATTGAAAAAAATTCACACTCTGCTAACAGAAAGGCCATATTTCACAGCTAGAAATGGGGGGTAAATGGAGGGTTACATTTCACTGGAACAAATACATATTTAAGCTAGTAATTACCATTTATAGTGCTGTCCTTAAAATGTCTTACAGCCCCCTGGCTCTCCTACACACTATTCATGCTAATTCTCAGACAAGAATTTCCAAATGAAAACAAACCTTATAAATCTTTCAAAGTGGTCATGAAGATACTCTTTGTGAGACTAAAAATCATTAAATTGACAGTGATAATACTGTGTGTATGGACATACCTTAAATGCATGGATCTATATCATTTAGTAACAGGAACTCAATATATTATATAAGTAGCAAGCACTGTACAATTATTTCTACTATAAAGAGGGAGAGACAAATTGCCAAGAAGGTTATTGCCATAAAGCCATACAAACAGAATTTTGTGTATTTCCCAAAGACTACCTGTCTAAACCATGTTTGCTGTGGAAAATATAGTGATGAAAAAAATTACTAATTATTGAATGCATACTAGGAGCAAGTAGAGTCACCAGGTTCTTTATCTTTGGAATTTTGATTTTAAATTCAAAGCCAGTCACATTTCATTAAACCTTAAAACTATAAGTATATTTTATTATCTTCACACCTCAATTTTAGTGTATATGTGGTAAAAATTTATATTTTATTAACCTGTGTAGTACCAAACACTCTTCTCAGTCCCTTCCTTGGTGATTTATATTGATGAAATTCTAATAACAACTTGTTTATTCACTAATGCTAAGAACATTGTCATATGACAAGAACAGCTCATAGATAATTATCTAGTGTTTGAACTTGAAGACTAATATTTGTGGGCCTCAATTTTTTTATCAATAAATTGAAAGTATTTGATTAGTGTATTCCTAGGACTCGTTCCAGTCAAATATTCAAAAAATGTTTAATTGTGTTGTTTCATTCATTATTCATCTATATTGGAGAGTAATAATCATACTACTTCCCAGTCAAAAAGGAAAAGCAATATTACTCTCTCTTGCACATTTCAATTCTTCCTTCACCCCTTTCACAAAAAGCAACTTCTATTCAATTGACAAGTCTATTTGTATTTGATGATATAATACATCCATGTGCTACATATCAATGTTTCAGTGACAGACTGCATATACAACAGTGGTCCATAACATTATAATGGAGCTGAATTTCTTGTAAGAAATGGAAAGATATATGGTTCAGGAGGAATTTTTTCTCTGATAAGAACAATATCTTTGGAGTTTGTCAAGAGATTTCCTCTCACTCAAACTCTCAATTCTGAATGCACAGATTATATATTAATTAGTCAGCCACTAACCTGTTTCTCCACCACTATCTATACAGAAGTCCTCCCAGGTCCAGCCTGATGGTCTTCAGAGAACATTACTGTAAATTCTTTGTTGAGGGCCTAAAACTCTGTACAAGGGCACAGGTCCATTGGAGCTACTTTAAGAAGTACAGATACTACTGCTTTAGTAAAAACTTTCTGCGGCAATATGGAGCCAGCCTGTCCCTGTACTTTGGAAATGTTTTCAAGTTGTAACTTTCAGGCAGTCTCCAACCTTTTTGGCACCAGGAACTGGTGCTCCTGTGAGAATCTAATGCCTGATAATCTGTGGTGGCCCTGAGCTGGTGATGCTAGCACTGGGGAGTGGATGCAAATACAGACAAAGCTTCACTTGCTGCCTGCCGCTCACCTTCTGCTGCGTGACCTGGTTCCTAACAGGCCATGGACCAGTACCGTTCTGCAACCCATCCTGATTTGTTATCCCTGCTGATTTTCAGCCCACCTTTAATTTCATGCTGACAGTCACTGTTATTGTGATCTATGCCTTACCCAACCAGCTTCTTTATATTTCCACTCAGTCCAGCCCACCATCCCTGTTCATGGAGAAGCACTGACTGCTTCAGTGTTCTATTTTTGACCCTTTTGGAGGGAAGCAGGGGGAAGTCTTGTGGAACAATATTTGTAAGTCTATGGTAGTATATGTTAATGTCATAGGCCTTCACATTCACTCACCACTCACACTGAATCACCCAGAGCAACTTCTAGTCCTGCAATCTTCATTCATGGTAAGTGCCTTAGATAGATGTATCATTTTTTATCTTTCATACCATATTTTTCTGGTAACTTTTCTATGTTTAGATGTGTTTAGATACAGTGTTTAATACAGTAATATGCTGTACAGATTTGTAGCCTAGGAGAAATAGGCTATACCATATAGTCTAGGTATATAGTAGGCTATACCATCTAGGTTTGTTTAAGTACCATGTAGAGTTGTGAAAGTCACACAAAAGTGAAATCACCTAACAACACAGTTCTCAGAATGCATCCCTGTTTTTAAGCAACACATGACTGTATATTGAATCAAAACATTCCAGTACCACAGGTTTATCTCTGAAACATAGTCCCATCCAAACCACTTGAATCAATAATAGAAAAAGAAAAGGTGATTTCTTGCAGAGATGCTGGCAAAAAAAAAAAAAAAAAAAAAGCACATATTATTACTTTATTTTGGCAAATAAAACAGAAAAAGAGATCGTATTTTACTGAATATCAACAATTACAATCTAGTATCATTATTATATTACAAGGAATATTTGCTATGGAAAAAGATGTACTAAATTCCCACATGTACAGAAGATATTACTTATCTTAAAATAATTAAAATCCAAGGTTACAGTAAGATGTTTAATAACAGAATTTTACTTTGATAATAATTTTAAATTTCAATAAAAAAGCAATAAAGAAATACTAGGACAACACTCATTTATAGGCACTAAGAAATTCTTCCAGTGTGTAAATCAAAAAAAAAATTTATTGTGGTTAGTAAACTATCACTTTATTTTGAGAAAAGAACATTTCTTTATCCAGTTTCACCATTCCCTATGCACCACAACTTAAAGTCCTCTCTGTAAAACCCAGACATTTTCAGAGAACATTTCAGAAAAATACACTCCTCCTTAGTAACGTGGACATTGTGTATGTAAGATTTCATTCTGGGCCTTTCTTTCTCCACTTTAAACACTGATGCTTAGTTTATCGAACAGCAAGCAAAACTTTTAGCCAGGATATCTGACTTCAGGAAGTAGTTTTATATTTTACTAATATTCTAACAATTTACCTTGTTCTAATGCTGCAAAACAGTTTAGCTCGTAATCATTTATGATAGTGTTTGCTGTTTCGTGATAAATTTATCAATGACAAAATTACACAATGCACCTTCTAGAAGCACAGGCCTATTATTTGATACAGGTTAACTCATTTGGTAAACAGAAAAGGAAACAAAATAAATTATATTTATATTCCTGTTTCACACTTAGAGTTTGTTATATAAATGAGCCAAAGATGGCTCCTGTGTATTGTCTTAAAATGGCCACATGTTGTTTACTTCTTCACAGCAGCCATGACTGTTAGCCCAAAGCTGATCTGTGTCAAACTCAAATTTTTATATATCAAATTATTTTAATGCAGTCCAAATTAATATATTTTTGTCATTTAGAGTCTATCTACTTTGCATACCCCTCAAAAATGCACCAACATCTCATATACCATAGATAAGACAAACCCTGTGGCTGTAAAAGACCCCAAATTACAGATGCCCTTTGGAACTCTGACCTGGAACTCCCCACCCTCCTGCTGAGTGATATCATGGAAACACACTTGCCTCTTCTCTGATTTTCCTTTCTCCCAAGGAAGTCCAGTCCCTTGCTCTATTCCCCTTCTTGGTGCTGTTCTCTTGCCACTGTCCCTGAAAAGTTTTTTCCTGGGAGATATTGTCCCCATCATGCAAGCCTGACCAAGTACTCACCAATAAACCTTGTCATGTCTTACTGTCTTTCATTCTCCTGTCTGTTTCTTCATCAATTCCAAAATCCCCAAGCTTACCCACATGGTACTATACTCATTTCAAATTACATAATTTCTAGATCTTGATCCAATATTCAGAAACTAAGATGATGAAGAAAACATAATTCATTTAATTAAAATACAACTTGTGAGCTTCTAGGTGAAAAAAATATGTATGTTAGCCATTTAAGAAAAATTTTAAGACAATAATAACTTGTACTTGTTTATTGTCTGGCAATTCCTTGAAGGAACAGCCCAAGGGTAAATATTTTGCTAGGGAAGTTTTGTAAATATTTAAAATTATAAAATGAACACAAAATAAATCCTTTCTTTTTTCTCATAAATTTCAAAAAGAAATAGAGGAACTAGGAGAATGACGAGGAGAAGAAAGGAGAAAAACAAACACTACCATTATACGTAAATGTAAGATCAGTAAAACTGAAGGAGTTATTAAAGATAATAATGATCTAAGTTGTGACCTTGAAAAATAAAAATAAACATACTATCTGAAGTTGAATGACAGTATTTGATTTAAACATCAATCTATCTAAAAGCTCCCTAAAAAAAAGTTTGCTCTAGCACTATTTTAAAAAAAAAATATTTTAAAAAAATATATATATTTGCATGTTCTCAACCAATATTCTAGTTGTTCATACCTAGCAGCTCATTTTTTTTTTTTTCCTCTCAGGTAGAAAAGAAAGCTTTAGAGGGAAATTTTCAGTTATCAGTGTTGGAATTTCCAGGGACAATTAGATGATACATTTTTCTTCTAGTTTCTTCATGGAACCATTAGGGAGGTAGAAACAGGAGTAAAGCAAATAGAAATCAAATATCAATTTTATTATTGTTCAATTTGTATTAGAAGACTACAGTTTTCTATTTGTGAACGGAAAGGTAAAAAAGTGTGTTTAGGTCTGTATACTGTATACTTAGTCTCTGCCTAAACATCCATCAGTGAGGGATAGCAAAGGAAGCTTAGTGTCTTCCTCTCATGGAAGTATTCTTATAAAAACATTAGAAAGTGGCTGAAGGTTGTCTCACATAGTTAAAAGAAAGAAGTTTTAAATCAAAGAGAAAAATGTTCAAATCGACATCTTCATTGCCTGTGACCTATATGAACTTGAGGACATTTATTAACATTTCTATGCTTCTGTTTATTTTTATCTAGAAAAATATCAAAACATGCTCCAGAAAATATTTAGAAGGATTAGAAAGGCTTCCAGAAATGATGTAATCAATCAATCCTTTCAAAAGGATTTTCATGTACCTAGTTTAGTCTGTTCTTGTCTAGAAAACATATCATAGTCTTTGACATTATTGGCATTTGACAGATGAAAAAAATATTTCATTATTGTTTTAATTTATTGTCCTTAATTATTAGTGATTTTAAGTATTGTTTTATGAATTATCAGGCATTTGCATTTATTCTTTGATGAGTTGTTAATTATCATCCATTGACCATTTTTATATTTAGTTATCTTATTTTCTTTTAATAAAATATAAGTATATAAATCATATATTAATCCAATTACTATGAATTATGTTACAAACTCTTCCAGTCTAGTTCTTTCCTTTAAATATATATATGAAGAAAACATAAGCAGTAATCTCTTTGATATTGCTATTAGTAATTTCTTTTCAGACATATCTCCCTGGGCAAGGGAAACAAAAGAAAAAACAAACAGATGTGACTACATCAAACTAAAAAGTTCTTGCACAGCAAAGGAAATCATCATCAAAATGAAAAGACAACCAATTGAATGAGATGATATTCACTTATGATACATCTGATAAGAGGTTAATATCCAAAATATATAAAGAACACATACAACTCAACAACAACAACAACCACAACAAAAAATCCTATTAAAAAATGGGCAGAAGATCTGAACAGATATTTTTCCAAAGAGGAAATACAGATAGCTGACAGACATGAAAAGATGCTCAAGGTCACTAATCATCAGAGAAATGCAAGTTAAAACCACAATGAGATATCACCTCACACCTGTCAAAAGGCTATCATCAATAAATCAAAGAACAACAAGTGTTGGTGAGGAAATAGAGAAAAGAGAACCCTCATATACTGTTGGTGGGATTGCAAATTGGTACAGTCGCTATGGAAAACTTCCATTATGGAGGTTTCTCAAAACAGTAAAAATGGATATACCTTTTGACCTAGCAGTTGCACTTCTGGGTATTTATCCAAACAAACAAACAAACAAACAAACAAACGAAAACAATAATTTCTAAAGATCTATGCACCCCTATGTTCATGGCAGCACATGATAAAATAGTGAAGATAAGGAAGCAACCTAAATGCCCATCAACAGATGATTGGATAAAAAAGTTATGGTTCATATAATTTTATTTAACATAACTCCACTATTTTAAATTTTACAGGTCTTGGCTTAACTATTTTAGAAGATCAACTATATCATCAGGAACCCAAGTTCTTTCTAATCTAATCTGTCATCGCAGAATTAATTTCATTTTTAGAGGTAGCAAATTGATTATTCAGGTTCTAAGCATCAAACAACTCACATAAAATCCAAAGAAAGAAGAAAAGACATTTTGTCATGTGGTCTCTTTTAGCAGTGAAATTATTCTAAGACTCTCAGCAGTCTTCTACCACTCATTGGCCAAGATTAAGTCACATGCTCATTCTTGAACTAATTACTTAAAAGAATAGTTGGTATACACTTTGACTAATCCAGGTTCTTCCTAGATGTGACAATAGAGTCAGTTTTTCTGCGATATATGGCTTCAAGGAAAAAGTGAATTAAAGTTTCTATTATCAACTAGGAAAGAAAGGTAGTGACCTAAAATCCACAACATGTAATCAATAAATGTTTCTTACCTCTATATTAATATAGTAGTTATTCCAGTTAAACATGATATGATCAATACGTAATTTTAAAAAAATTATGTTATTGTGGTTAGAACATTTAACATGATATATACCCTCTTAACACATTTTTAAGTGTACAATGCATTATTATTGACTTGGGTCTGGTGAGTTTTCCAACAGTTTTGAAACTGAGAACTCTTAAATGACTAAGTTAAAAGCTATGGTTAAAGCAATAGGAACTCTTGAGTTCCTATAAATACAGCGCACTGTTCAGTTGATGGTAGTGGGAAGTATGTGTATCATTTTGCTGCAAAAGGGGGCTCCTAAGGATGATCAGATAAGATTGAGTGTGTGAAGTGCAACCTCAGAGCAGCATCTCAGCCTATCTTAGCAGTAATAGCTCCCAAGTTGCCAATAAAAAGGTATCTCTAAAAGGGTAAGAAGCACAAGTCACTAGTAATTGCTAAAAGGGTAACTTGGCTCCTTTTGAGGGGAGAAATACAGTTTTTGAAGTTAAACTGATCGATGCAAATAATTTTGTGAGTTATGTGAACAGCAGTATTTCAGAAGAAGTGACTACTACTTTAAAACTTCTGTTTTTTACTGCCATACCTTAAACCCAGTATTTATTACTTCAGTTTTCTCTAGGGTCCATTCATCCAATGGAAAGCTGGTCCACAATGGGAGTTATAGGGCTGAGGAATTCTCTGAGGCTCTGAGTTGTGAGAGGCGCTGGCCCTGGAGTATGTATCAGGAAAAAATCGTATGTGTAGAAAATGTTGTTTTTTTTTTCTTTGTTGTTGTTTTAACTTAAAAAGAACCAAAAATCATAAACAGTTTTCAGAGCTTTATCAGGCTCTGATGTTATATAGTTTCTTATACTGAGAAATCTCAATGAGAAATGGGAAAGATGTTGCTAATAAATAAGAAAGATGTATGACTACTGAAATGTCTCAAATCTGAGTTCAATCAAAAATAGAAAGAAATAAAATTAAAGTATATTTTCTTCTTTTCAAATCCATTGAATTTTTCTTCAAGGAATCCTGAGATTTGTTTCAGTCCTTCTCACCATCAGGATTGCCACTGTACACTATTCAGATGTGGGTGTGGGTGTATGTACTTGCACATGCATTTATGTCTGCATGTGTGAGTAGGAGAGACCAAAGGATGCAGTGTTTATAGGATATGAATAGACTCAGTCATTCTCTATGATATATGCCTACAAAAACCACAACTATCAAAACATTTAATAATTAAAAGTGAAGGAAAGTAGTCCTGGGGAAAACTGTTGAGTCCAGTTAAATATACCTTTCCATATTTTTTCTAGGGATAATTCTAATTGCAAATTTTCAAAATTGTGTATGTGTATAATTTCATCTATATATATTTCATCTTCTATGTTAACTTTTTTAAAGGAGTGGCACAATTCTTCCATAGAAGGGAAACTGTTTCAATAGTACTGTGTTTTTTTTTTTTTTTTCCCCAAAGATGTTAGGAATGAAGCTATTGAAAAAAAATTGGTAGATCAGTTTGGTAGATCTATGTTTCTGCTATATTTTTTCATATATAGTTTTGCTGTATTTGTTCATTTAGTTTATACTAATCACTTGCAACCTTCTCAAGAACTTAAAAGTCTACTAAATTTGGTTCTTTTTATTGATTCTCTCACAGAGGCCAAATATAATTATTGAGAATTGACTAGCTAAATATTTTATCATTTGTCAAGTTTTGTGAGTTTGCTTTTTAAAATAAATTTATTAATAATTTCTCAATGTTTTTTAAGATAAGGGTCTATCATATTCATCTTTTAAAGAACTGATATGATTGACACTTAGAAAGCTCCTGCCTTCAATAATTTTTGAGAAGCACAAAAAAAGCATTGTTCACGCTACTCTCAGTCTCATTCTTACACGAAGCCAAAAAAATAAATAAATAAATCTGTATTAATTGGCCACGAACATATCCAAAATTCCAATGATTAAAAAAAAAATTCCTTGATGGTCCTCTTTAAAAAGAGATACAGAGTTAAGCCATTTGTGAATTTTATGATCTGCCTAATGCGGGGGGAGGGTGTGTGCGAGGTTAATAGTATGAGTGATTAACTGACTAATCCATTAAGAGTGTTAAATTATGTTCTGCATTTATTAAACCCCATTCTGATTTATACCAGGCTGGAATACAGATTATATAAGGGAATATGGCATAAGCTTCTAACAAAACATGGCACATATAAACAAGTTTTGAGGAGTTAGAGGTAAAATATTACACATGTGGAGTACAGTGGTAGTCATAGGGGAGATGAAAGTATGGTTGCCAAACAAAATAGAGAATGCCCAGT
Organism: Pteropus alecto; assembly: GCF_000325575.1. Classification (NCBI taxonomy): domain Eukaryota; kingdom Metazoa; phylum Chordata; class Mammalia; order Chiroptera; family Pteropodidae; genus Pteropus; species Pteropus alecto. The sequence goes on from NW_006436298.1 coordinate 2,031,362, forward strand.
TAAATTTGAGTTTCACATAAACAATAGTAATATTTTTATAATAAGTGTGTCCTAACTATTGTATGAGAAATAATTATACTTAAAACATACATGTTGTTTATCTAAAATTTAAATTTAACAGGGATTCCGATGTTTTATTTGCTAAATCTTTCATCCTCAAAGTCTAGGGCACCAAGGGACCAGCATGAGGCCATCAACTTCTGCAGTGGGGGAAAAGGAAACAAGTTTAAAACAATTTCTCAAATTTGCCTACACTTGGGATTTCATAAAATATGATTATTATAGGCTGATAGAAATATCATTAGTTAGGTACATTCCTAATTAGGAATTTTACCTCAATGATTATGTGAAATAAGTACTAATGAATTCATAGTTCCATTTAACTATCTAGAAATACTCTTATCCATCTAGCTAACATAAGTACTATAGAAAGATTTCCTTTATATCAAACTACAGTTTTTTTTGGAGGGGAGCACTAAGTTATTTGAGCACTTTATAGAAACTGCAATTTGGTTTTTATTTAGATATTTTTATAATTTGTTAGAAAGTGAAAGATGTGTTAAAATATCTTATTTAGTTATTATTTTCTTGTCATTTTAATTAGTGTTTTAGAGAAGATACTTTTTCATTCTGTTGAGTATCATTAACTCCTTCTAGTCGCTTATAAACCTTAATCTCTTTCATAGTCAGACTGAAAAGACAGTAATAGATTCAGGTTTATCATTTAAGCCGTCTGGTTTAAACAATTTTCCAAAGATTTATTGTGATAAATGTATTATTCAAAAAATAAGATAAATGTGCATACTTACTAGATGGAGTCATTAATTTATAAATCAACCAGTGAATATATTAACAGTCTGTTTTAAGTCATATGTTGCATAGAGTGATTACCATTTATAAATAAGAATTATTTGTAATTCTTAATTTTAAATTTGCCACGTGCCAGAAACGCTACTAGACACCAAAGATAGAACAATGAAGGAAACAGAAAGTAATTGGCCATTGTGGAAGTTATATTTAAAGTGGCTGTCAGACCATGAATAATATAAATGGATAAAATCAATAAAATATATAGTATATCAGATGGTGCTATAAAAGACATAAATCAAGGACAGAAGGTAAGAAATGCAAGAACAAGTGAGTTTTCAGTTTAAAATTCAAAAGAGAAAGACTCACTGAGAAGGTGAAAAATAAACTAAAAGTCATAGAGGGTGAAGCAATAAGTCATGTGAATATCTGCATAAGCGCATCAGGCAAAAGGAAAAGTATGTCCCTATTCTTATGGTGAAAGCATGTCTCGTGTGTCCTAGGAACAAAATGTAGGGCTGATGGGCTAAAGTGGAATAAGTTGGAGAATAGCAGAAGGAAGTCACTGGTAGAGAGAAAGCCATTATACTGATTGTTCAGTTAGCTGGATCACCCACAAGAGTACTGACATCACCAAGAAAAAAAAATGCTGGGAGACAGACAGCTGGGAGCTTAAAGACCCTAAGGCGGCGGTTCACAAACTTTTTGGCACCAGGAATCAGTGCCGCTTTGGGAATCTAAATGCCTGATTATCTGAGGTGAAGCTGAGGAGGAGGTGATGCTAGTGCTGGGGAGTGGGTGCAAATACAGATGAAGCTTCACTCACTCCCTGCTCGCTCACTTCCTATGTGTGGCCTGGTTCCTAACAGTCCAGGACCAGTACAGGTCTACCGCCTGGGAGATTGGACCCCTGCTCTAAGGAATACCAGAAACTGCTTAAGAATTCTTAGATAATTTCACAAAAGAACACAGTGATTAGATAACACAATATTTATATTCAGACCCCGTGTTTCTCAAAGTATGGGTGAAAAAATAATCATCATTTGAGCAAGCTGAATCAGACAGTCAAGTTTTCTTTAGAGGAAGACTGCTGGAGAACACTCACAAAAGAAAGAAATAATTTAGGGGATCTTAATGGTTCTTCCAGACAAAGAAGGAAGTTTCAGGAGTTTAAGAGGAGTGATGGATGAGTCAGAAAAGGCAATATAGAGAGGACATGAGATTGCTGGTATGAGGAAAGGTGTAGGAATCTTTTATTTTCTTGTGAAAATGAGTGATTAATCAGAAACAGATGTAGAGGACACAATATCTGTGCTGACAGAACCAATGCAGATAATGGTTGTAAAACTGAGTGTTAGAGTATGGCAGTCTTTCCAGAATCTTGTGGAGTTTGAGGCTCCTCCTGTATTTGTGCTATGGGAGGCATGAAGGAGAGCAGAGTGTGGCCTCTGGAGCTACCAAATGACACTTTCAGAGGTGAGTCAGACCCAATAACAGAGGTTCCCATGTCAGACACGTTTTGCTTTAAATGCATATTCTCAAAAAGAAAAACTATGTTTCTCTACTTTATCCCTGTCTTTTCACTTTGAAAGTTTTGGCTCTATTAACTCAAGGGCCCTGCCCTGTTAGGAACTGGGTCATAGAGCAGGAAGTGAGCAGTGAGCAAGCAAGCAAAGCTTCATCTATGTTTGCAGCCACTCTCCAGCACTAGCATCACCTCCTCAGCTCCACCTCAGATCATCAGGCATTAGATTCTCATAGGAGCACTGGTCTCTGGTGCCAAAAAGGTTGGGGATTGCTGTATTAACTGATGTCATATCATTTAAAAAAATTATCATATAGCTTAATACATTCATCCTGGAATAGTCTAAAAAAAAAGGAATTAATTATTTTAATTAACCAGAGGAAAGAAAGTAGGATGTAAGAAAAATCTCTGCATGTATGTCTACATATACATGCTAATACCATTTTTATATATGGTCATATTTATATCCATATGACATATTGGCAGATAGTTTAGGGGGTGGGGGGAAGAGATGCCAGAAAATCATGCAAAAAGAAATGTCTTTTCATCAAAATCTTAGAGACTGCCTTGATCATATTCAAAACAAAAATAATTTTGAAAGAAATTCTGGAGATTTAAATGTTATTGTTCCCTTTTATTACGGTGGATATACACAGTTAACTGTATTTTATTTTTTCCCTTGTTTGAAGAAACTTATTTTGGGAAGTCATTAGAGTCAGCCTGATACATGATACTAAACTGTAACATCAAGGATTTTATGCAGGTATTATTATATTTGCATAATGGATTCTCTTTAAATTGGTTGCAGAAACATTTATTACCTAGAGCTTCTACAACATCAAAGTATAATGTACCACATTGAAAACATTGATCCCCATCTGGTTTTAAAGATTGCCAAATGGTATAATGATATGCGTGCTCTAGAAGATTTACAAAGGATATTACATGGCTTGAAAGACACTTATCTTTTTGGGTTTTAAAAAATGATTGATAGCTCACTTATGGGGTCTTAATCTTGTTTATATCCATTACTTCCTGGGAACTACAGTTTTTTTCTTAACCTTTTACCTTCAAAAGAAATATCTGCATGTTGCCCTACTGGCCTTTAACACCAGCTAGGGATTTTCTTAGTTGTTTAAGAAAAGAAAGAACATAGCAATTATTGTAATGTCTTATTTCCTGGGCTTACTGTGTGACCCCAGGCAACAGAGTAAATATTATTATTCAAAGGAAAGTCATGTTAGTAGAAGTTTAAAAATGTCATTGACATATGTAAGTGGTGAAGTTAAAAAATAAATAAGCTGCCTATAAGTAAGTACAGTTCGTATAAACACATGAGTCAGTAATTTGGTTACATATGAGTCATAAGAATCTCCTTCCTATGACCAACTGAAACTAATTTTCATACAAGTATTGACTTTAACTCAAAAAAGTCTTATTTTTTAATTACAAATTTTAACTTTCATTTTCCTCATTTCACACTATAAATTCATCACTTGTTCTATCAAATCTTCTCTCAGAGGAAGACACATCTTATCCTTTCATCCTTCCCCCCCTCTTTCGTACTCTTCTTCATGGCTGATTTTCAAACTTATAGAACCTAGTCATGTGTCAGATTTAAAGTATGACTTCTCAGACCTCAAGAATCTCTCCCAAATATGCAACAGTCTAGTAAACATTTCCATTTTCATATACTGATGGATCATCAAAGTTGACTTTGCAGCAGACCTTATTTGCTTCCTTCACCAATTGGTCAAAACTAGGTTATTCTTCTGGCTTTCTCATTTATGATTATATCTGCATATTATTTTTCCAGAAAGATAAGTAAAAAATCTTAGAGCAATATTTGACTCTTCACTCTCTGCTGTCCTTCACTTAATTAGTTATCAATTTAACTTAAGATTAATTAGTCATTAATAACTTCCATATCACATGATTAACTTGCCACCATCATTGTATTGCTTTATGTTTTCATGACTTTCTGAGCATTTATTTTTAGTATATTCTAATTTCCAAACGAGTAGATCTAATCTCCTTCTTTTAACTTTCTAACTCTCTTATACAACATATCTACCTGCTCTAAGTGCCTTCATATATATACCTCTCATTTGCTTATTTCTTATTTTGTTCTACTCTACAATTTGTGTTAATCCATTTTTCTTTGGCAGTCAAGACTTTTCATAACCTGATCTCATTTGATGTATTTTTTCCTAGTTCTATCTAATAATACTCCTTTATTTATAGTCAACATTTAAATTAAGTAAGATTACACACACTTGACTAATGTCAAGTGCTCTTTTCTATATATTTGTCTTTGGCTTAGTGATTCTAATTGGAATACCTTAAATATCTACACATTCTGTAAGGCCCAAATTAAAGACTGCTTCCTAAACAGTCATGACTGAGTAACTTACATTTTTTTCCTCACGCCTTGTAGTTTTTATTATATGCTATGTTGCTAAGAGACATATCACTATTTATCTCTTATATGTTCCAGGCATTATGATACTCCCTGTGGATGCACAGATAATTTTTAAAAATTACTCAATTGCAAGTAGCAAATATTTCTTCCTATTTTATTTTTTAAAAATTTGGAGAAAAGAGCTTCAGAACTCTAATTACAAAAAGTACAAATAATAAAAACTGTATGACTTTCATTAAATACATACCAAAAAGTGGTAAATTAATCCTTTATTAATTTATATACTTTCTTGATTTAATAATAAATTGGGCAACTGAATTATAAAATAATCTATATAGTCAGACATTAAATAACCCCACTATATGCAAAATATGAATTAAGCCTCTTAACTGAGGGAAGTAAATTTGGCAAAAAGGGTAAGGAATTTCTTTCCATTCTCTCTATTGTTTATTTTTTAAAATAAAAATTGTTTACTTCTAATATTATAATCATGGCAATTAAAGAATGAAATTCTGTGGTTTAATTATAAAAAGCAAAAATATACTAAATTAGAGGGAGTAGGTAATAGCATAAGTTTTAAATTTAGAATAAAACATAATTTATTTTCAAGGACAAAACTGACCTGAGGTAGAATTTAACTAACAATGGACAAACAGCCCCAATTAAACTTTATTCTTCATTGACCCTTAAACATTCTTAGCTTTACACTTCATTTTTCTAAATATGTTTTGTGTTTTATTAACTGCCACAAGAAAGAAGATTTCTCATGAGGCCTTCTTAGGTTATTTATTTGCTTTAAGACAAAAAAGAAATCTTGCAAAGTCCTCACACAAAGGTACACTAAGAATCTGAAATAAACAATATATTTTAAATAAGAATATTATTAATTTTTAGATAGCTGACATTTCATTTCTATTTTAATGGCAGCATTGAATGTAGTATTTAAAGATCTATTCAATTCCATCGAGATAGATGATGAATATATTTATTCATTTTCATGTATATTTCATGCAGGATTGGGCCTTTAGGCATCCACATCTCAATACACATTGAATAGCTTACAACAGACTAACGCCTTCACAGAAAATACTTTAAAAATCCAGATAAAATTATAAAAAAATAACTTCGAAGGTGTCAGAGAATTGTCATGTCAAGATAACACGAGAAAAAAATAATCCCTATAGATATGTAAACACACCAATACATGAGGGAATAGTCAACAACTGTTTTCTCTTATTAGGTATCAGCCTAAAATTCTGAGTGCCAGGAAAGATTCTGAAATTGCTTTGTAAAAATATAAAAGGCCCCTACTAAGAGGCAGAGATATTAATGATCCTAGAAAAAAAAAGTTTTCAGATTTAGCTTTCCAATAAAAAAAGAGAGCTTATGAACTAGATACAACTGTCTGATTTCCTCCTTTTCTCAGATATTTGTTAAGTTGGCAAACTACATGAAACATGAGGTCAAGAAGTCTTGAAGGATTTTGCAAGAGTAATTAAGGTCCCATATTAATTAACCTCATAGTGAGATATCTAGTTGAGCCTGATCTAATCATATGGGCCCTTTAAATCTATGTCTAGAGTTTGGAAATAGGAAAAATTAAAAATTCAAAGCAGGAGCAGGATCTGATGGGCAATTACTGGCTTGAAGATAGTAGGGATCACACAGCAAGGAGTTCAGGCAGCCTCTGGAGTTGAGAACAGCTTGGAGCTGACAGCAAGCAGGCAATGAAACAGGGCCTCAGCTCTATAGCTGTTAGCAACTGAATTATGCCAACAAGTTGAATGAGCATGAGAGCAAAATTTTTCCTCAAAGTTTCCAAACTATAACTCAGCTCCACCAACACTTTGATTTTAGCTTTATGATATCCTGAGAACACAGACACTCTGTGCTGAACTTCTGACCTACAGAGCTGTAAATTAATGAATGACTGTTGTATAAAGCCACTGTTTGTGGTAATATGTTATGCAGTCATAGAAAAATAATATATAATTTAACATAAGTATATCACAAATTCTTAGGATAGTAAAAATATAAGAGGACTATGAACTCTGATAAAAAATTTCTGCAAAAAGAAAATACAGCAAGCATCAAAGTTAATGTGAAAATATTCAAAATTTCCCACCATTAGATCAGAACCGTGATAAAAATGTTATCTCCATTTCTGTTCAACATTATACTGGAGTTCCTAGCCACAGCAATAAGATAAGTAAATGCAAATGAACTGGAAACTAAATAATAAAAATGTCAGTTTATAAAAATGACAGTAATATAGATGAAACATTCAGAAGATTCTATAAACTATTAGAAAAAAAATGTGTATTTTTTTCTGGAAAAGATTAACTTACAAAATTAAATAATTTCGTATATACCATCAACAAACAAACAAGAAAATAAAAATATTTACACAAACCTAAAACATTCCAATAGCTAGGACTAAATTTAACAAAAAGGTACAAATTTCTATTCTAAAAATCAACAAATTTTGTTGGGAGAAATTAAAGATAAACCAAATACATAGAATGATATGTCATCCTTGTGAAAAAGAACATTTAATATTCTAAAGTTGTCAATTCCACTCAAAATGACATATAAAAACAATGCAAATACAATCATAATAATTCCAGGAGAGGTTTTGAAACAAATGGACTCTCAAATTTCCATCCATATGTAATGTTTATGAATAACTAAGCACTCTTCATACAACATAACACCATACCACTATGAGTATAAATATATACTTGCTATACACAATGTCATGAATCAAGAACAGAAACATAAGACCACAAAATAATCTTACTGTATAATTATGCTGTTATATAATTCTTAGGGTATACATCAATTATTAAAAATGAGGATATGGAAAACTTTATGAGAATAACACTGAGTAGGAAAGAGAATGAGGGCTTTTGAAGTTATGGTAATAGTCTTTTTTGCATTGATACATGATTGCATTTATTTATATATATATATATCTTCTTAAATAAATATGTGAATAAAATTTTTTTCACTTTTAAGGTTATTTTCTGCTTTTATAATATAAATATTTTAAAAGAAATTTCTGTTCATTTAATAAAAATATACCAGAGAGCATGACTTAAAATGTGTATAACCAACCAATATGAAAAAAAAATTAATTAAAAGGATCCGATATAACTGACAGTTAACTAAATCTAAAATACTGTTTAAATAATAAGAATTACAGTATTTATAAATGAGAGCATGAGAGCAATTTCTGGACTGATGACAATCTTTTGTATCTTAATAGTGAAATGGGATACATGAGTAAAATCTATTAAAAATTCATCAAGTTATTCACTTTAAGATTTATGCATTTTCTATTTGATAATTTTACCTTACAAAGAACTATAAACAAATCCTGAACTCATTAGTAGGTTTGTTTTTCTCAATGCTATTATTAGTAATTCTAAATCTACTACAATTATATTTGAGGTCTGAGACCATGAATAAACAAATGTATTGATGATCTGGGAGTCGCTTGTCTCCACTTTGGAAAACTAAGTCAAAAAAACTAAAAGAAGACTAGAGTGCACTTTATGATTTTTTATTATACTGAGTGGAAAAACAAGAAAGAGAAGAACAGGTAGAGGAAAGAGAATGACTCTCCAAATTTTAAGAATATCTATAATATCTATACTTAGCTCAGTCCAATGACAAGACCTGTAGCAATGACATTCTAATGGTCAATAGCAAAGAATACGTCGACCATGCATACCTTACTATTAAAATCTCATTTCTAATCAAAGGAACCAATGCTCCTCAGAATAAAAGCTAAATTCAAAACTGAGACAAGGAAAATGCAAGATGATCTTGGAATATCTTAATCTTATTATGCCTAAAAGTGCTCAAAGAATGATAGGGACATATCAAAAGGACATAGTTGCTATCTTGAAGGGAAGGGCTCTCACAGGTTTAACCTGGAAAATTTTGAATATCAAAATAAAGATAATAATGGATCGTGATGTACCGACTAAATAAATAAATAAATCCACTAGAAAGGAAACCCTTACATTTGAATTGCAACTTAAAAATATTGATGAAGTGATAGAACTAGAAATTCATTCATCAGTCCTAAAATTAATAATTTGATGATTAAAAGATATTTATGTAACCTCGAAATTTCACTCTCAAATACTAGTTATAAGAGGAAAAACAGCAAATTTACAGTGGAGAAACCTGAGGGACACTCCTTAACCAAGTGATCATATTTAACATTAACAACACTGAGAAAAATACAATAATATGTCTGTGGTATTCCTCTTCTAAAGTGCATAATTTTAATCAAATATTGAGAAAGCATATAACAAACATAAAATGGAGGACATTCTACTCTTCAGAAACATCCTTATTAAGCAAGATTTTTTTAAAAAAAATTGAGAACTCTTGAATTAAAAGTACTAAAGAGACATTACAACTAAATACAATGAACAATCCTCTCTCTATTGGATCCTGGACCAGAGGAGGAATCAAACCTATAAAGGACATTACTGAGTTAGATATGAACTGTGGATAGCATTGATTAATATTAAATTTTTGACTTGATCATTGTACTGTGATTTTATAAAAGAATGTCTTTGTCCTTGTTTTTAAGGAAATGCACACAGTAGTACTTAGGGATAAGAGGCATGATATACTCAATGTACTCTCCAGTGAAAGGTTTATTTTCTTGTCTGGCTGCATCATCTCTTTCTGATTATCCCTGTAAAATCATCTGAATTTCCTGTATTAAATCCTGAAAGTCTAAGAAAAATATCTTCTTACAAACCAATGAGAAGCTGGTCAGTTCTGTACTTGGATTAAATGCACAAGTGATGCTAACCTTTACTTGAACTGTATTGAATTGGATTTAAAATACCTTCTACATTGGTCAGCTCTACTATACATTGTAACCTGAAATCTGCAAAGAAAATATATACATACAAACTTACCTTGAAATATACTGTTTGTAGGCAGTTTAGACTGAGCTTATATTTATGTGTTTATATCCATATACTTAACATATTATTTATGTGAGAATATGCCACCTGAGTGCTGTATTGACTACACACTGAGGTTTAAAACAGTATATGGCCATTTGAAAAACAACCCATCTGAGTAAGAGAAGGAAATTACCATTATTGCCTGCCAGTTATGTAAGTTAAATCAACATAAAAATATGTTCTCAAGAGAAGGATGATAGATCACTTCTTTGTTAAATTAAGAAGGTTCAAGGAGTGCCATTTTACAAAACGTTGCCCTGCTGCACCTACACAAGCTTGGCTATTCATATTTGTAATCAGACTCAAGTACACAATTGAACAAAGCTTGCGTAGATTCATAGCAAGCTTTCACATCTAGAAATTTTCTCCTTCACATCTAGAAATTTTCTTTTGACTAATGTCCTGTTGTCAGCAAGTTCATCTGGCATCATATGGAGTGAAAAAAAAAAAAAAAGAATTAACACTCATATAAGTTACACATCAATGACTAAGGTACTTTATATTTTTATTGGCACAATCAGAACACTGAACACATTACTAGGAGATAAAAATGATTGGTGATATTTTTGCATGTTTTTTTCTTTTAGCTATATGAAATAATAAAGTTATTGGTATGGGTAGAGAAGTATAATAACATTTTGTCTCATATACTATCCTGTGTGGAACATCTATAACCACTGAAATGAGGACTCTGAATAAAACAACTTCAAAGACAATGTAAATTATCTTATCAACATCCCTGTTGTCATTAACAAATAACAAGAAAAACAGCAATTTGCTATATTAACTGTATTTAACACCTGAATTAATACATTTCAGAGAATATTGATGAATATTCTAAATATTTAATGATTTTCAATTTGATCTGATTCATCTGATCAATAGGAGTGGTGTAAGTACTTCTAACACTCAGCACACATATAAAAGGATGTCAGTGTCTGTTCACTTCAGTAAATTCTCTAATTGTTTTTCCACATATTCTCCACATAATTTTAAAGCTTACCATGGTACCTGATATATAAGATTTACCTAATAAATATTTGTCAAATAAAATTATTGCGAAGTAGATTAAGAAAGAAATGAGAAAAATAAAATTTTCAAATCTGATTCAAAGATGGAAGATGCTCCTTTGAGAGTCACTGCATTCTCTCTAATGGAAAATATTCAAGCACAGATATAATAAATAATAGAAAGGAGAAACATAAATTGGAACTTGTACTAATATCAGTGTTGTTCTACTTTTTTTATTTTTTCTTTTAGCCTCTGAACCAGTGGCTAAAATCCACTGATCACTGAAATCTCATGAGGAAGTTTTATTTATAGGGTTTTCTTTTTTTTTAAAAACTTGGTATATAATAGAAACGTTTCAAACTAGTTTTAAAAAAAGGGGGAGATGTGAGATAGGTTGGCTATGTATGTAAAACAGTCAAGGATGAGTTTCACTTTTGATAATGGAGTTATCCTACCATTTGCAATGACATGGAAGGACCCGGAGGTTAATATGCTGAGTGAAATAAGTCAGACAGAGAAAGAAAAATACCATATGATTTCACTTATATGCGGTATCTAAGGAACAAAAATAAAACAAACTAATCAAAAACAGACTCACAAATATTGTGAACAATTTGGTGACGGACAGAGGGGAGGGGGTTGGGAGGCTGGGAGAATGGAGTGAAGAGTTAAAGAGGTACAAATTAGTAGTTGATAGTCGGGCACGGGGAGCATGGCAGAGGGAACGCAGTTAGCATTAATATGATGATTAAGTGGAGGGCCAGGGGAGGGAGGGAGCAATTGAGGAAATCGTTTTATGAACATTATAGATGTCTAACCAATGTATTGTATACTTGAAACTAACTTAAATAAATAAATTTATTTTAAAAAATGTTATTATAGCTGGTGTCTTAATCACAGAGCTTTTTAAAATTTCATGGCTCTTGGATTATCATCAATAAATCAATCAATTCTAATCAAGCTTCTTGCTTATGAGGTATGTGTGTGTGTGTGACCATCATTAACTGACCAGCTCCAACTGTTTCTAATATATGTCAGGCTCCATATGATACCTAATTAAATATTAAGCAACATAGATAACCTATGTAGAACACACATTATCAAAAAGTTAATTTACCACAGGCACCATAGCTACTTAATTAAAGAAGTTAAAACCTGTGTCTAAATTCATATGTATACCCTTTGGTGTCTACCTTGTGGTGTCTACCTTGTGGCCAGTGTTTGCAATTTGACTAATTTAATTAAAAATGACAAAAACTCCTTTAGCTTCTTGGCTTATTACAGTGTACATCTTATTTCTAACTGGCAAAAGTATCTAAAAGAATATGCTTTTATTTCCTTGTTAATTCACTTGGGCATTTTTAAACCTACTTAGGAAACATCGCCTTTCAAAAACAGTCTTTTCTCTGATTTATATTTTTCTGTGTCTATGATCTACACATTTCTTTAAATATAGTACTTGATTTAAAAATCAGGAAGAAAAAGAACACAATTCTATCTCCCTTAACATTGAAAGTTTAAAGCATTAAACTAAATTATCTTGCCAGTACTTTTTCTCAGAAAGCACAGTGGAATTCAATATGTACTCCAGGAATTTTCTTCCTTAAGAATGTATTTTTTAATTTAACACCATTTCTCCTTTATTTCTCTTTGCCATCTGATCACTCCAAATATTTTTGACAAGTGATAAATAAGAAAATACCCATTTCCACCAAAGCCAACAAACCAACTAACCAAACACATATGAATATTTCATGTATTCACTAAATAGGTACCCTGCAATATAAAAATCATAAATACCTACATACCCAGAATAGGAGTGCCTAAGTATATAAAGCAATTATTAATAAACATAAAAGGAGAAATCCATGGCAATATAATAATAATAGGGGATTTTAATACCCCACTCATATCAATGGATAGATCATCCGGACAGAAAAATTAATAAGGAAATAATGCCTTTAATGTCACATTAGAGCAGACTGACTTAATAGACATTTGTAGGACATTTTATCCAAACACTGCAGAATACATTTTTTTTCAAGTGCACATGTAACCTACTCCAGGACGGATCACAAATTAAGCCACAAAATAGCACTCAATAAATTAAAGAAAATTGAAATCATATCAAACAACTTTTTTAATGTCAATGGCATGAAACTGGGAATCAACTACAGAAAGAAAATTAGAAAAAAAAAAAGCTAATACATGAAGACAAAACAACATGCTACTAAACAACCAATCGTACAAAGAGTAAATCACATAAGAAATCAAAAACTGTCTTGAAACACATGAAAATGAAAATATAACTTTTCAAAATTTATGGGATACAGCGAAAGCAGTTCTAAGAGGAAAGTTCATAGCTATACAGAGCTACTTCAAGAAACAAGAAAAATCCAGAATAATAATAATAATAATAAAAACAGCCTAACTCTACATCTAAAGGAATGAGAAAACTAAAAATCAAAACACAATAAATGGAAGAAAGGAAGCTGTTATGATCAGAGTAGAAATAAATGAAATAGATATTAAAAAAGAGAAAATATCAATAAAACCAAGAGCTAGTTATTTGAAAAGATAAATAACATTGACCAACCTTTAGCCAAATTCATCAAGAAAAAGGAGAAAGACCCCAAATAAATAAAATCATTAATGACAGAGAAGTTACAATTGATACTGCAAAAAAACAAAGAATCATTAAAGAATACTATGAACAATTATATACCAACAACTTTAAAAATCTAGAAAAAAAATGGATAAATTTCCAGGACTATATAACCTTCTAATATTGAATCAAAAAAAAAAAAAAGGCAAAATCTAACCAGATCAATTATTAGCAACAAAATTGAAGTATTAATCAAAAAACTGCCAAAAAATAAAAGTCCAGAACCAGATGGTTTTATAATTAAACTCTACCAAACATTCAAAGAAGAATTAATATCTATTCTTCTTAAAATGTTTTTAAAAAGTTGAAGAGGAAGGAAGGCTTCCAAACTCATTTTATGAAGCCAGCATTCCTCAGGTACCAAAACTAGAAAAATACATTACTAAAAAGAAAATTACAGGCCAATATCCTTGATAAACATAAAGGCAAACTCTGCAACAAAATATCAGCAAACCATATTCAACAATACATTTAAAGGATTATACACCATGATCAAGAGGTATTCATCCCAGGGATGCAAGGATGTTTCAACATCCTTAAATCAGTCAATATGATACATCACACTAACAAAATGAAGTATAAAAACCACATAATCATCTCAATAAATGTACAAAAAAAACTTTTGACAAGATTCGACATCCTTTTATGATAAAAACTCTCAACAAAGTGGAAAAAGAAGAAACATACCTCAATATAATAAAAGCCACATATGACAAACCCACAACTAATAACATAGACAATGATGAAAACCTGAAAGACTTTCCTCTAAGGTTAGAACAAGACAAAGATCCCCGCTGGTACCATTTATATTCAACATAGTATTGCAAGTCCTAGCCATAGTAATCAGACAAGAAAGAGAAGTAAAATGTATCCTAATTGGAAAGAAATACAAGTCTTATTATCAGCAGATGACATGACACTACACATAGAAAACTCTAAAAGATTACACCAAAAAAAAATTTTAGACTAATAAATGAATTCAGTAAAGCTGCAGTATATAGAATCAATATACAGGAATAAGTTATGTTTCTATGCACCAATAATGAATGATTCAAAGGAGAAATTAAGAAAACAATCCCATTTACAATTGCATTAAAAAACATAAAATACTGAGGAATTTAATCAAAGAGGTGAAAGACCTATAACCTGAAAATTATAAGACATGGAAGGAAAAAACTAAAGAGGATACAAACAAATGGAAGGATATATACTATGCTTATAGATTAGAAGAATTAATATTGTTAAAATGTCCTTATTATCCAAAGCCATATACAAATTCAATATTAAACTATACTACAAGCTACAATAATCAGAAGAGTATGGTACTAGCATAAAAACAGACATAGATAAATGGAAAAAAAATAGATAGCCCAGAAATAAAGCCACAATTATATGATCAATTAATCTACAACAAAAGAGAGGCGAGGCGATACATAGAGTAAAGACAGCCTCTTCAATAACCGGTGTTGAAAAAACTGGCCAGGTAGATGCAAAAAATTAGACCACTTTCCTATAACATACACAAAAATAAACTCAAAATAGATTAAAGACTTAAATGAAAGACCTAAAACCAAAAAACTCCTAGAAGAATACATAGGCAGTAAACTCTTTGACATAACTCTTAGCAATGTATTTTTTAACATGTCTCCTTGGGCAAGGGCAACAAAAGGAAAAAAAAATGAGGTTAAATCAAACTAAGAAGTTTTTGTACAGTGAAGGAAACCATTAACAAAATAAAAAGACAAGCTAATGAATGAAAGATAATTGCCAATTATATATCTAAAATAAAAAACAAAAAACAAAAAAACAGTCCAATTAAAAAATTGGTAGAGGATATAAATAGTTATTTCTTCAAAGAGGATATAGGGATGGCCAAGAGACATATGAAAAGATGCTCATCATTACTAATTTTCATGGAAATGCAATCTAAAACCACCATGATATATCACCTCACACCTGTCAGAATGGCTATCATCAATAGATCAACAAACATGTGTTGGCAAGGATGTAGAGAAGAGGCAACCCCTTGTACATTGTTGGTGGGGTTGTAAATTAGTGCAGCCACTATGGAAAACAGTATGGAGATTCCTCAAAAATTTAAAACTAGAGCTGCCATATGATCCAGCAATTCCACTTCTGAGTATTTAACTGAAAAAAAAAAAAAACTAAAAAACATTAATTAGAAAGTTATACGGACTCTCATGTAAACTGGAGCATTAATAGTAATAGCCAAAATATGGAAGCACCCTCAATGTCCATCAATCAATAAAGAAGATGTGGGCTGTGTGTGTATATGTACATATGCAATGGAATATTATTCAGCAATCAAAAAGAATGAAATCTTGCCATTTGCAACAACATGGGTGGACTTAGAGGATATTATGCTAAGTGAAATAAGTCACACAAGAAATACAAATACCATATCATTTACTTTAAGTGGAATCTTAAACAAAACAAAACAAAACAATTGAATAAACAAAACACAACAGAAACAGAAACACAGATGTAGAAAACAAGTTGATGATTGCCAAAAAGGGAGGGATGTGGAGAATAGCAACAGAACAATTTTCAATGATAATCTCATCCTGAAGCACCCTTACAAACACATTCAAAAAGACAAAAAACAAAACAGCACTCTGAAATAGCTCAAAGATAGGCTTCAGTGACTTGCTAAACAAAACAGTAACTGAAAAAAAAAGTAGGAAATAGACTTTCTAAATTGTTCAAGAGGCACATACCTGTCTGCCCCACATTTTCTTTGTCCTCAAGATGTATTGGAGTTCTGATCGTAGAATTCTGTGCTAAATTGGCTTCTCTAGCATGTTACCAGCTTGCTCAAAAACAGATCTCTGTGCAAATCAAATGGATAAAAACAATCAAAGAAACCTCAGAAACAACCAGAGATGAAGTAGCTAGCTTCTCATATATTCTATGCCTTTGGATCTTACGCATTTTCTCGTTTTTCATGGTATGACTTAGCTCCCTGCTTAAAATCTCATTGTCATTATGATCATTGATAGTATGGTTATAGCTTGTTTATAATAGATATTTTTCCTAGAGTTATATATATATATATAATCTCATTTAAAATTTATAACAATATAATCTGTGACTCAGGTACCTTTATTTTATCCATTTGACACTATCACTCTTTAATTTAATATACACATGTTAGAATGTTCAAATTGGAGAAGAGAAGATGTCTCGATTCTTAACATGAAGATGCCATATGTTATGTGATTTAGTCATTGACTTTTCTGCTTTAGTCTTTCAAAATTTTGGTACTTTGTATTATATACAAATGACTTGTAAACTGAATAGCAATGTTGCTATTTTCAGAATATCTGAAACTGTTGTTAAAAATTTGTACATGAGTTAGAAATAAGGGGATCTTATTTAAAGAGTAAGAACATGTGAATAAAAGGGTTTGATGAGGGCTTTTTTCCCCCCAAATCTTTTTTTAAAAATTTTAATTAATTTATTTTTAATATGCTGAATTGGTTAAAGGAATCCAGTTAAGTTTCAGGTGCACAATTCAACAGTAAAGCATACATATATTGCTTTGTGTGTTCACTGCCCATACTTAGATTTCCTTCTGTCACCACATATTTGACCTTTTTTACCCCATCTACCTCCCTCCCCGTGCCCCCGAACTCCGCCGCACCCTGTGGTAACCACTAGTCTATTGTCCATGTCTATGAGTTTCTGTTTGTTTGTCCTGTTCATTTGTGGCTTTTAGGTTTATATCCCACATATAAGTGATATTATGTTATTTTCAACTTTTCTATCTGGCTTACTTCACTTAGCATGATTATCTCAAGGTCTATCCACATTGTCACAAATGGCAATATTTCATCTCTTCTTATGGCTGAGTAATATTCCATCGTATATATGTACCGCAGCTTCTTTAGCTAATCATCTGTTGTAGGATACTTCAGTTGCTTCCATGTCCTGGCTACCATGAATGATGCTGCTATGAACATTGGCCTGTAAATATATTTTTGGATATGTGTTTTCAAATCTTTGGGCTTCTTAACCACAAAGGAAATGTAAAGAAGAGAAACAGTTTAAGCTGTGTTGTCTCTATCAAAGTTGCTAACGAGAAATATACAATAAATTCTTAGAATAACTCTTATATTAACCTTAACCTAGTAACCACCATTGCAAACAAGTCTTTTTTGAAGAGACTGTCCTTTCACCATTGAATAATCTTGACACCCCTGTAAAAATAATTTTACCATGTATGTTAGGGTTTATTTATGGGCTCTCTGTTCTATCCTATTAATCTATGTGTCTGCCTTTCTGCCAATATCACACTACTTGATTATTGAATTTTTGTAGTAAGTTTTGAAATCAGGAGTGTAACTCCTCCAGCTTTGTTCTTTGTAAAGATAGTGTTGGCTACTTAGGGCCACTCGAAAGTCCATATAAATTTTAGGATTTTTTTCTTTCAGCAAAAAAGCATTTTTGGGATTTTGATAAGGATTGCATCGAATCTATAGATTGCTTTGGTAGTATTGACATTTTAATAATATATATCTTCCAACCCATGAACATGAGATGTGTTTAGTTTACATTTTATTCATGTGTTTTTTAATTTCTTGCAGCAATGTTTTACAGTTTGCATTGTACAAGTCTTTCGCTTCCTTGGTTAATTCTTAAGTATTTATTCTTTTTGATGTTATTGTTAGTAAAATTATTTTTTTAATTTCTGATTGTTCATTATTCATGTACAGAAATGCAATTGAATTGGGATGTTGTATTTGTATTCTGCTTCTTTGCTGAATTCATGTATTAGTTGTAGCAGTTTGGGTATGTGTATGTATAATCTTTATGATTTTCTGTATATAAGATCCTATCTCTTCCAATTTGGATGTCTTTTATTTCTTTTTATTGCCTAATAGCACTGGCTAGAAATTCCAGAACTATGCTGAAAAGCAGTAGTGAAAGTAGGCATCCTTCCTTGTCTTCTTCCTGATCTTAGAGTATAATGTTTACTGTGAGTTTTTCATACATGGCATTTATTATGTGAAATAATTTCCTTCTATTTCTAGTTTTTTGAGTGTTTTTATCATGAAAGGATGTTAAATTTTGTTTTATTTTGTTTTTTTGTTTTTGATTAATTGAGATGATCACGTTTTTTGTTTTTTTCCTCATTCTGTTGTTTCATAGTAGATGGATCAATTTTCATTATGTTGAACCATCACTGTATTCCAGGAATAAATCCCTCTTGGCTCTTGTATATAATTCTTTTAATATGCTTTCTGTTTGCTATTGTTTTGCTGAGGATTTTTACATCAATCTTCATAAGGGATATTGGTCTATAATTTTCTTTACTTTTAATGTTTGTGTCTAGCTTTGATATCAGAGTAATGCTGGCCTCACAGAATGAATATGGAAGTGTTCTCTCTTCTTCAATTTTATGGAAAATTTTGAAAAGAATTGGTATTAGTTCCTTAAATATTTTGTAGAATTCACCAGTGAAGCCACCAAGTCGAGGGCTTTTCCATATTGGGAGATTTTTGATTACTGATTCAATCTCCTCAATAGTTATAAGTCTCTACAAATATTTTATTTTTTCTGATTTAGTCTTGGTAGGTGTTCTGTTTCTAGAATGTGTCCATTTCATCTAGGCTATCCAATTTGTTGGTGTACAATTGTTAACAGTATTCTCTTATAACCCTTTCTGTATCTATAGTATCAGTAGTAATGGCCCCATTTTCATTTCTGATTTTGGTAAATTAAGCTTTTCCTCTGTCCATCTAGTTAAAGATTTGTCAATTTTGTTGATCTTTTCAAAGAATCAACTTTGGTTTCATTAATTTACTCTATTGTTTTTTTCTATTTTATCTACCTCTTCTCTAATCTCTTACTTCCTTCTTTCTGCTAGCTTTGGATTTAGTTTGCTCTTTTTCTAGTCCTTTAAGTGGTAAAGTTGGATTGCTGATTTGAGATTTTTTTTTTTAACATAGGCATTTATAGCTATATATTTCCCTCTTAGTACCGCTTCTGCCACATCCCATAAATTTTGGTACTTTTTGTAAAACTTCTCTTCTAAGTCTTTTCTAATTTCTTTTGTGATTTCTTCTTTGATCCATTGATAGTTTTAAAAAATGTAGTTTTAATTTCTAAAATGTTATGATTTTTCTAATTTTCCTTTTGATTTTTATTAACTTCATCCCATTGTGGTCAATGAAGATATTTAGCATAATTATATTTTAAATTAGACTGAGAATTTGTTACTTAATATATGGTCTATCCTGAAAAATGTCCAATGTGCACTTAAAAATATGTATTTTTTGATGTTGAATAGAGTGTTCTGTATGTGACTGTTATATATACCTGATTTATTATGTTTAAGTCCTCTATTTCTTTATATATCTTCTGTCTGGTTATTCTAGCCATTATGATGAGAGAGATATTGAAATCTCTAGCTATTATTATAGAACTATTTCTTCTTTAAATTCTCAATATTTACTTTATACATTTTGATAGTCTTTCACTAGTACGTACATGTTTATAATTGTTGCATCTTCTTGCTATATGAAACTTTTATTAATAAATAATATCCTTTTTTGGCTCTTGAAACCATTTTTTTTTAATTTAAATTCTATTTTTCCTGTTATTAGCATAGCTGCCCTGATCTTTTTTGGTTAAAATTTGCATGGAATACATATTTTTTTCTCAACCTTTCACTTTAAAGCTATTTGTGTCTTTGGTTTTCAAATGAGTCTCTCATAGACAGTATGTAGATAGGTCTCGTGTTTTTATCCATTCTGTCAATTTCTGTCTTTTGACTGGAGAGTGAAACTATTTACATTTAAAGCAATTACTAAGGAGGGACATTCTGTCATTGTCTATGTTTTTCTATGTGACTTATAGCTTCTTTTTCTCTCATTTCCTACATTATTGTCTTCTGTGTTTAGTATAATATTTGTAGTGAAATGTTTAAATTCCTTTCTCTTTTCCTTTTGTGTATATTCAATAGCTATTTTCTTTGTGGTTACCATGGATACTACATTTAACATCCTAAAGTTATAACATTCTCTTTTGAATTTATACCAGTTTAATTTCAGTAATGTACAAAAACTCTTCTTCTTTACAGCTCTTCCCTGCTTCTTTTGGTTCTTGATATCATAAAATTACATCTTTATAAATCACGTGTTCAAAAACATGAACTAATAATTTTTAAGTGTAGTCTCTTAAATTACATAGAAAACAAGGTTTGGAGTTACAAATCAATTACACTAACACGATTTTATAATATTTTCTTCTTTAAATATATTAGTTTCTTAAGTCATGTAGAAAACAAAAAGTACAGTTACAAGCCTTCGTCACAATACTTTCATAATTACTCTTGTATTTATCTTTATTGAGATATTTATTTCTCCATATGGTCTCAAATTACTGTCTAGGATCTTTTCATTCCACTTTAGAGGACCCACTTAAGCATTTCTTGTAGGACAGATCTGTTGATCACAAACTCCCTCAGCTTATATTTATCTGAAAATATCCTAATTTCCCCTAAGACAGTTTTACCAGTTACAGGATTCTTGGTTGATAGTTTTTAGGATTTTTTTTCCCCATTTAACTCTTTGAACATATCACCCCACAGTCTTTTGGTCTCCAAAATTTCTGATGAAAAATCTCTGATAATCTTATTGAGCATCCCTTATATACAACACTTCACTTCTCCTTGCTGTTTTCTAAATTCTTCATTTTTGGCTTTTGAGATTTTTATTATAATGTATCTCTGTATGAGATTCTTTGAGATCAACTTCCTTGGAGCTCACTGAGCTATTGATGTTTCTATTCTGTCTTTCATCAAATTTGAGAAATTTTCTGCCATTATTTCTTCAAATATTCCCTCTGCTTTTTTCTCTGTTCTTCTGAGATTTCCACGATGTATTTGTTGGTCTGTTTTAGGGTGTCCCACAGGTGCCTTAGGCTCTGCTCATTTCTCTTTAGTCTTTTTGTTGTTGCTGTTGTTCCTCAGACGATAATTTACATCATCCAATTGAGACACGTTTGCTGATTATTTCTTCTGCTTGTTCTAATCTGCTTTTTAATCATTCTAGTCAAAATTTAAATTGTTGTTATATTTTTCAGCTCCAGAAATTCTTATTGGTTTCTTTTTAGTTTTTTTTTTTTTTAAATCTCTTCATTTATATTTCCATTTTGTTCACGCATCGTTTTCTTGACTTTCTCCAAATCTTTGCTCAGTTATTTGGGCATTTTTAAGACAATTGTTTTAAAATCTTTGTCTAATATATCTGCCATTAGGTCTTTTGGGGGGACAGTTTCTGTTGATTTTTTTTCCCTTTGAATGGGCCATACTTCTCTGTTTCTTTATATGTCGTGTGATTCTTTTTGTTGAATAGTGAACATTTCAATGTAATAATGCAGTAACTCTGGAAATCAGATTCTTCTCCTTGCCCAGAGTTTTCTTTTGTTTACTTTTTCTGCTATTCCTTTTGTCAATTTTCTGTTTTACTTTTTAAAATTGTGTAGTCTGTTTCTGTGCTGAGGATCAGCCTTAGGTATATAGTTATGATCTTCTCAGGCTTTTTCTGAGTCTTTTCTCTGGCATGCCTAGTTACCTTCTAATTTTCCCTGTATATACAGTTGTTTTTGAATGTCCTAGCCTTTAATGCCTGATTCCTGAATAGAAAAAAAGGGGGAAATATTAAGTGGGCCGAAAGAGGGCCTCAGACCTTTAAATCCTCTGGAAGTTACGTCAGTCAGAGGGGGAAGGGCTTGCAATAATGGAAGGAGGTACAGCAACAAGGGCTGTCCACCTCTTAGTTTGAACCTATGTGATCAGAAGTAACAATCAGCATTCAGAGAAAAGATCCCCGATATTTGACGGAGGGTCCTTTTTGCCTATTGTCATTCCTATGAGCTGTGTGAAAGCTGCTCTAGGAAAATGTGAACAGCTGCCTGCTATATGGTTGGGGATGGTGGATGGGTAGCTGCTACTGTACTAAGAGCTGAAATTGACTGAAATTAACCAATATTTACTGTCTAAGTTTTCCCTGAAAGTTGCAAGGCTTCAATCGAGTCTAGAGTTCTAAAATAGTTACATCAAACAGATTTTCTCAGTGCAATTACTAGGTAGCCAAGGAGATAGATTTTTGGTGGTTCCAAATCCATTATTTTCCCAGAATCCTCTAGGCAATCTTTGACATATATTTTGAGACACTCTCAACTGAATTTTGTACAAATTTTGTCTTTAGTTCCAAATTTTAGCCCCCAAATTAAAAACAGTACTCTGATTGTACTGATATTTAGACTTATCCTTTTCAAGAAAATAATGTACATTAACTTTTTAAATCTCTTTTATTTATTAACTTTATTGTCATATCACCAATGTCAAAATTGAAAAAGAGAGGTTATGTAATTTCCCTAAAATCCCACAGCCAACAAATGACAAAATTTAATTTTGAACCAGAGCTGTTTGTGTGTCATAATTATACTTCCAACCCCTATATTACATTGCAGAGTAGCTATATGACTGATTAGGAAAAGTGATGTTCACCAAAGTTCTTTGTGCATTTATTAATACAAAATAGTAAATGTACTGAGTTATTCAAACAATTACAAATCTTGGGTCCAAAAGGTAATAAAACATATTATAATGTCTCTTTAAAATTTATAACATCAGAAAAAATAAAATACTATAGCTTTGCTTTATCACCACAATCTGGGATCCAGGCTCTTCCATATTCCTTCCTCTGGTTAAGAAAAGTTCAAACACATCACAAATGTTCACATGCTCTAGTGAAGCCTGGCCCTAACATACTCCACTTCTGCACTCTACAGTGTCACCTCTAAGGTGCCTATGATAAAAGACTACAGCAGCAGGCTTCTGAAAGATAGTGGTACCTATTAGCCAGAAGTTCAGCTTATACACCTTTACTATGTATACAGAAGCGTAGGGTAATTCTTTGACTATGTTAGAACATTTTATTCATTACTTTCTTTAAAAATTAGTAGAAAGTGGAAAACTAAAAAAATAAAATAAAATATATAAATAATGATCCAAATTAGTAGGTGTACTGAAAATATTTGATCTTCATCTTTTGTTTAATACTTATTTGATTAAAGCTGATTTGCTATGTATTGAAATATAAGGGAACAAGTGTTTCTTTGCTTGATTATCCAAAAGAATTTTGGGTGACGGATGCTCAGAGATAGGCATTTAAAAGGAAAGCTAAAAAATAAATGAATGAATGAATGAATAAATAAATAAATAAATAAAGGGAAGCTCACAACAGTGAATTACGGTACCCAGTTATATGATGAGATGCATTATGTCAGCTTTTCCTGATGGTAATTGACATGAGCTGAGGAAGAGGACAACTTTCCTAAGTTTGAGATCTCTGAAGTATGCCTTTTATGCAGACTGCCTCTGCAGTACATTGAAAAGGACATCTAATAGAGCACAGAACTGAAAGTTAAGAAATACAAAGGGTCTTGGCTCCTAATCTCCCTTCAGCCATTTAACCTACTCACTGATGCAGAATGCTTGTTACTTATGAAGTTTCTTAGAAACAAGTTTTGAATCGTTGATCTCTATGGTAAACAGAATGTTGAAGGGTGTTTAGATCTGAACGTTTTAAAGAACAGTTTGTGCTGGGCACAGTTTCAGACACATAAGGATTGCAGTAAAACAGTCAAACTCCTATTTTGAGTAGCTCTGCCTCTTAACTGTTCAATTTATGATAGCTAATAATATCTGCCAAAATCTATCTTTGATGCTAAGTTTCTTAATTGTGTGTTTTCTTTTCCTTAATCAGTATCTACTTTCATCCTGATCAGGCATTGCTGCTTGACTCATTTTATGTTCTTACCACTTCCAGTGTGTTGACTAAAATGTTCACTAATTAAATAGTTCCTTTATTTCAATAGCTTAGTGTGGACCCCAATCACTCTCTTTAGAGTCTAACCCTAATAATCTATTAAACCTCAAATGAGTTAGACAAATCAATGTAGTCTGAACTTCCTCACTGTGAAAATGAGAGAGCTGGTCCAAAGAGATCAATCAAGATGTCCACAGGAGCATAATGTCTTAAATTTGTTTATGTTTATCCAGTCGTGATCTGGAAAAGATTTATGACAGCTTATAATGATACTTAAAACACAGCAAGAGTGTTTAATAAAAACTAACTGAACATGGAAATAGGCAAATAAAAAAATAGAAAATAGGAATGTCTAAAATAAAAACAAATACAGTAAAATCTTAAACATTTTGTAGATGTGGAATTTGTCTCTGAATTTTTAGCAGCAATCTGATAAGAAGACCAGATCAGTAAACTAATTTTAGAGCGTTTAATGATAAAAATCACACAAATTACTCAAGGAAAGATTAACTACTAATGATATTATAACAGAAATATATTTCTCCAAACACCTTCATAATGAGAAATTTGCAGTAATTCTTAAACCATTTCTAATAGTAGACAAAATTGAGTTTTTTAATGTCTCAATATAAATCAATAATGTCTTACTAAAGTGCATATGAGTAAAATACATTTAGATGAAGACAAATAAGAAAAATTATAATTACCTAATATTTTGCTTACTAGGGGGTGATTTTATATTCTTTCATATAGATAAATATCATAAGTTTCAATTAATTCTCTATAATTAATTGTGTCTTTTAGTTGAACATATTACGCTTGTGAGTAGCATTCCATTCGAAATTATGTTCCCTGGTAAATACACTGAATCTGTTTCACAATAGTCTATTATTTTTATTGTGATAGATGATACATTTCTCTCCTCCTCTGTCTTGCCATGAGTCACTGATTGTGCAGCTGATCTGATCCTATGCCTACCAAATTCTCAAACCCACAAGTGAAATATGGATAGTCGTAAGCTCCTAAGATATGGAGACTGCTTGCTCTTTGGTATTATCACAGCATTACCTGATAGAGTTATCTGATACAGAATCTCATATTATCAGGGGTAAGATTGACATCATATTTTTTAAATGATAAAGTATATCATTAAGTTGAATAAAAGACTATCTGGATTTGGTTCAATTCGAGCTGAAGGAAAACAGTGAGACCAACAACTAGCTTTTCAATGACTCCTAATGGGTCCCAGCCTACATTTCATTTCAAGATTTTGGCCTTCCTACTACAATATGACCAGGGCAGCTGAGATGGCCCTCTCTTGGGGTCAGCAAGCTACTTCAAAACAACACCTTTTGTCTCAGAATGGCCTTTATAGTGATAAGTAGGATCCCAATGATTGTAACTCTGCATTTTCTTTTCCTAGCTGATTCTTATGTATCCAGGAATATGTATTTGGCCTAAACTGGGCCAAATTTTTTAATATGGAATAAACAGTTATGGAACTAGCAGTAGATGAAATCATGTATGGCTGGCCAATAAACCTTTCTTTTATTTAAATTATTGAGACCCCTATCATATCTCTAAATTTCCACATCTTCTAGCCTATTTTATTTTCTCAATCCAGTTGAAGAAAGTTGCTAATACTTGCAAAATAACAGCAGGTTTTGTCAAAAATTCTTTTTTTTTTCTAACAAATACAACTGGGATTAGTTCCTTACAGATTAGTTCCTTACACTGAATGTATTCTGAGTGATTATAGTCTCATTTATATCATTTATGAGCCCTATTGCTTTTTACATTGAAAAGAACCCAGAGAAATTAATCCTTAAATATAAAACATTTCAAATTCTATTTGTATATACTATCCTTTAAAAGGGGAACATGATACATAAACTGTCGCATATACCTTGCTATTACTACCAAGAAATCAAAACCAAGTTGGTTGTTTTCATATTATTTGGCCATTAAAAAAAACAAAACAAAACAAACAAAAAAACAAGTTTTATATATTCATGTTCCAATAGCAAAGAACATTTTTGCTCCCTATACTGACATTACACATTCATACAGGCAGTTAAACTATCTCCAGTCTTCTATTTGGCTACAGGTAAGGGAATTAACAGCTTGTAGGAAAGCTAATTAGGTCCAATTATTACTCATCTGACCTAATTTGACATCAGGTGTCTGGGAAGAAGTCATCTGAATTAACTGGATAGACATTTGGCTACTACATATACATGAGTTCCATGGATAATTTATTCCTAATGTAACTCAGAGAAGGATATATTGATTGAAACAAAATAATCAAAAAAGAGG
This sequence comes from Pteropus alecto, assembly GCF_000325575.1. Taxonomy (NCBI): domain Eukaryota; kingdom Metazoa; phylum Chordata; class Mammalia; order Chiroptera; family Pteropodidae; genus Pteropus; species Pteropus alecto. The sequence continues at coordinate 2,057,970 of NW_006436298.1, forward strand.
GAGATGATCTAATTTAAAACTCCTAAAGGAATATGATAGTGCAATATAACTTGCATTCATTCACTATTCTACTCATTTACTTATTTATTTTAAAAGGTAGCATATTGTTGTCATTAAAAAAAAAAGTTCTTAATTTTATTTTTAAAAGTCTGAGCCTTAATTTGCTCATTTGATAGGATTATTAGATGAACTGATCAATAAATCTTTTCCACTATGGCATTTTTGTATCCAGTATGTCATTTACTTAAAGTAGTAACTAGAAGCAAGATACTTCTTTTTTATACTTCTCTTTTTTTAATGTTATTAAATTTACTGGGGTGACATTGGTTAATAAAATTATATAGGTTTCAAGTGTACGATTCAATAATATGTCATCTGTATATTGCATTGTGTGTTCACCACCCAAAGTCAAATCTCCATTCATCATCATATACTCAACTCCTTTTACCCTTTCTACCTCTCCGCACACCACTCTCCCTCTAATAACCACCATACTATTGTCTGCGGCTATATGTTTTTGTTAGTTTGTCTTGTTTCTTTATTGCTTTCAGTTTTATATCCCACATATGAGTGAAATCATATGGTTCTTAACTTTTTCCATCTAACTTATTTCATTTAGTATGATATTCTCAAGATCCATCCACATTGTCACAAGTGGAAGTATTTCACCTTTTCTTATGGCTAATATTCCATCGTATATAAGTACCACATCTTCTTTATCTAATGATCCACAGAAGGACAATTCGGTTATTTCCTCGTGTCATGGCCACTGTGAATGATACTGCAATAAACATAGGTATGCATATGTCTTCATGAAAAAATGTTTTCAAATTTTTGGGGTTGTTTACAAAAAAGAGGGATTGCTGGATCATATGGTAACTCTACTCTTAATTTTTTGATAACCTCCGTACTGTTTTACATAGTGATCGTACCAATTTACACAACCAGCAGCAGTGTATGAGAGGTTCTTTTTCTCTATAACCTTTCTAACACTTGTTATTACTTGTCTTGTTGATAATAGCCATTTTTTATAAGTGTTAGGTGGTATGTCATTGTGGTTTTGATTTACATTTCCCTAATAGCTAATGAAGTTGAGTACATTTTATATATTTGTTGGCCATTTGTACGTCTTCTTAGGAGAAGTGTCTGTTCGGGTCCTCTGCCCATTTTTTTAATTGGATTGTTTTTGTTAAGTTGTATAAGTTCTTTACATATTAGTCCCTTACAAGAGGTATTTGCAAATATCTTCTCCCATTCAGTTGGTTGCCTTTTTGTTTTGTTTTTGGTTTCTTTTGCTGTGCAAAGGCTTTTTTAGTTTGATATAGTCCCATTTGTTTGTTTTTGTTTTTATTTCCCTTGCCTTTGAGGTCAAATTTATAAAATCCCCCCTATGACCATGGTCCATAAATTTCATACATATGTTTTCTTCTATGTATGTTATTGTTTCAGTCTTATATTTAGATATTTAATCTATTTTTAGTTAATTTTTGCATATTGTGACAAACAGCATTCTAGTTTAATTCTTTTGCATGTGGACTTCCAATTTTCCCAGCATTACTTACTGAAGAGGCTTTTTTTGCATTGTATGTTTTTGACTCCTTTGTATAAAATTATTTGCTCATATATATGTGGGTTTATTTCTGGGCCTTCAATTTTGTTCCAATGGTCTGTGAAGACATTCTTCTGGAGTGTGTAGTTTCTAGTTGGTTAACAAAATCCACACTAATTCACACAGATAATTTCTGGGCTATGGCAACAAGATATTTTAATGCCTGCTAAGTGTAGAGCAGAGTGCTCTGGTCAACATAAAATAATCAATGGTATAAATTCCACTCAGGTAGCCTGAGTATAAGGAAACCCCCAAATTGACATGGGCTGATAGAGTTTTTCAGGGAAAGTTGATGGACAGACAAATGGAAGAAGATCCACAAATATATATTTCTATTTATTGAATTATTCTTATTTATTGGTAAAGAAACAATATTCTGAACCAAGTAAGCTTTGTCAAGTTATGCTGAGGAATTACTGAGAGTAAAAACAAATTAAAATATTTAAAAAAATAATAATAATAGATCTCAGTTCTCCAAGTAATTATTATACATGAGTATGATAAAAGGTGATTAAAAGAGAGATATGGTTTATATTTATAAGTATCCCCTCAGATCTCTGAAGAAGTGAGCAAAGCACATCACCATAAAAGGAGAAAAGAAAAACTTCCTTACACATTTTCCTTTACTCTTCTCAAGAATCCATCTTCTTAATTGCATCCTTTCAGTCTAACACTTTTACTCTCTTAAAGGGCCAGTAACATTGTGACATATTTAAACCATCGTCGACCATATCTATTTAGGATGCAGTAAAGTTCTGAGGGTAGGTTTCAAGAAAAGATAACAAGAAAGACAGAATGAAGTCATTAGAGAATGAGGAGGTATGTAAAGCAATACCACTAATGGGGGAAATAGAAATTACACAAAGAAAAGAGTATGAGGAAGTAACACTTTTCCTTAGCCAATGACAGCTATTCTTGTTGAGTCAGTAGCTCAGAAGATGTCATGGGGCCCATTTATTTGCAGAAAGGAGATCATGAGTATACTCACCTATTTCTTTACCCAACTTCTTCAAAGAGATCTCATAAAGCAAAACAGGGCAAATCAGGTCAGATATATGTTTTTTTTCTTAAAACTGCTAAACTAATAACAATGTTAACATATATATGAACTGATCTAGTGCTATGTGCCTTAAATACTACCAAGCATTTAATAGGATATAGCACATAATATTTAATGCAATAATTCCATAAGCTCCATTTTAAAACTGAATATGTTGTTCCATGGAGAAGCTAAACACATTTCATTAGGACACAGGGGCTACTATGAGTGACATAAGTCGAGGCTATCTGACTATGGACTTACACTGTAACTTCGCTATGCTGTTTCACTATAAAGACAAAAAATCAGAGAGAGTATGAAAGAAAGTTACCCAATAGTGAATAAATAGCACATTTCAAAAATTTTACAGAGAATATATTTACTTGACAAAACAATTAGTTGAAAATTATATGCAATTTAAGATATCATCTTAATATACTTAATATTTATTTTCCTTCATATAACAGCAGATTCTGTTCTGACTTCATATTAGATGGACAAAAATTGTCAGCAACTTAATTTTGGCTTTGAGTCACTCCCAAAAGCTGACCAGCAGTTTTCTTGATCTGATCAACTCAGCAGGCCAGTACAGATGGGCCTCCATCACCTCCTGCCATTAAGTGCATTAGTGTTGTCAATACCCAGATCCAATTACATGAAAACAGCTTGGCCAAACACAGGACCTTCCTTGTCTCCAGTGTCTCCTTTCTGAAGTCTGTATAATATCATTTTGCCTCTGGTGCTAATGGTGGCCTCCTGGCTAATATGACAAACAGAGCAGAAAAACAATGTGACGCAGCCCAATGCTAGCAACTGCCTCGATGTTATTATTTTTTAACACTTATAATCCTATTGCTTAATAAATAAGATACAGTCATTTTTCCTTGGCAACTGAGGCTCTAACACCTTGGGATACTACTTCCCACCTAGAATCAGCAGCACTGTATGTATATATCTTCATTCTGCAAGCAAGACTCATCCCACAAGCTTTTATAATCTTTCCTTACCTGATCCCAACACATTATTCTACCACCAAGATGGTAAGCAGGCTTTCCTATAATATAATTTCAGTTTCAATTTTTAAAAATAATTTTGCTTTTGATTTCTACAAAGTTAAGTGCTACCATTAACAGAGAAACCTCAGGACATTTGGTTCTTTTTAGTTTGTTTAAAAAGTCTATAAGCCATATATCACCAGCTACAGCAAAATATCTATGTTACTAATAAAGGAATAAAGTAATTCAATAGTTAGACATTTGCCTAGAGAAATCCAGGAATGCATGACAGCTGATATTCATTGATGACAATCCTTAGATTTATTTTTCAGATTTTTCATTCCAAAAGTATAACACAATCATGATAGTAGCAGGAGTAACTTAGAATATGATTGTCACTCCAGTTTTCTTAAATGAAATCTATCTTCTCTTTTACACTGATGGTAACTGAAGGAAAAAAAAATTAAAAAAATCAAATATCATGAATACTAGAGTAAGTATTTGGAGATCTGAGTATTTGTGTCAATACTTTGTCATTTAATACAAGTAGAGTAATGACAGTGGATTTGTAAGGATACTGCTTTTAGTTAATGAAAGATCACCATCTGCTCAAAGAATTAGTAAGTTTATACAAGTTCTCTATTCTTGGGGAGGAAGAAATATATCCTGGGTTATAATATAAGCAAATAAATCAAAGCAGAATTCAGAACACTTCTAGTAGAGCTGGTGGTGTGTCATTGAAAGCTGGCTAACTTAGTCAATTGCAACACTTTGAAAGATTAATTTAGATAAATACTATCCCAAATATAAAATCAGACTCTTGATTTCTCAAATTATTTGGTTATTTGTCATTTTCCTTAAAATAACACAGCAATGGATGGAAATATTTCTAATCAAAGATGAGAGCATGATTCAGACAGAGTATGAGAGCATAATTGTATCAACAGAAGCATAGGGAGTAGAATAAACTCCCCATAATGTTAGCATGAGCATTCAAAGCAGTAGAAAAAAATGAAAAAAAAAAATGAATAAAAGGGTGGTATCAGGAAATGTTACAGTTCATTTTTAGATGTTTTTAAATTAAAGTATAGTTGGCATATGATAATATATTAATATCAGGCCATTTTTAGATTTTAAAATTGACTTACTAGATGATAGAAAATTATAGAAGATGAAAATGACAAAAAAGATATAAGAAATTACTGATATAAGAAATAACTCTTTTATTGTCATGGAAATAAGAAAATTAAGATTTGTTAAGGCACAGTATGACATTAATGTAACATTTAGCTTATACTGAAAGAGCTATTATGTAAATTTAATTAAGCATCACACATGACATCACTTTTTTGATCAAGATAGTATAAAAGGAAAGGCAAAAATAGTGAGTGCTGTTTAAAGTGAACTTAAATTTGCTAAAGTGCTACAGGTTTACGTGTATAAATAAAATCAGAGGCAAAATTTATGGAGTGTAGAAATCATTACGAGTTCAAAGGAAATGAATTATTTTAGTAGTAAATATATTACAATAAGAAAGACACCACATTTAAGAGATCTGGTACCAGTAGTGACAGGCGAAGAAAGGGATGTGAATAGAATCTGGAAGGGCTTCCTCCTGGGCTTTAATGATATATGTAATATTGTATTTCTTTAAAAATTGAATCACAGATAACCAAAAATACTAGGTTAAAATGCATGGTGGGAACATAATTATTTTATTTTCTTTACATTCTGGTAAATATGTTGGAAATGTTTCATAAGAAAAAGAAGTGACCCTTAGTCTCAGTTCTGCCAATTATAAATTTTGTAACCTTGGACAAGTCAATTATTCTTTCTATGCCTTACTTTTTTCTTATTTCTATACTCCAATAATTCCCGAGATAATTCAGAGCAAAACTGGGGTGTCCTAGATAAAACTAAATTCAATATATCCATATATTCAAACCAAAGCAAGAGAATATCACCAATTAGTTCTATTATTTCTTTATAAGATCTGAAATGGAAAAAAGACGATGTGAACTTTTCATTATTAGTGATAGAAATGCTCAGAAATTGAGATCTTTAAGACACAATTACAGAGGAATAAAGCAAACAATAAAATTCTTAAAACTACACAGTAACTAGTTGTTTTACCTTGAGTAAGTCATTCTCCCAAAGACTACACTTATAAATTGTGGATAATAATACCTATAAAAAGCAAAAATAAGTATATACGATTTAGTGCAGTGAACACCTATTTAAGACCTTTAATAAAAGTAATTCCTAGTTTGACTAGAGAAGGGGACAAAAATTTCATGAGTAAAAGAGTGTACAATAAAAAATGAGAATGAAAAGATTTTTGTAATAGAGGTAGAGATGGGAGATGGTGGACCTTATCTGACAGTCTAGATCACTGATTCCTGGCTCTGATTGTATATTACAATGAGCTGTGGAGATCTGAAAAAAATATATACCTACGAAATACTTACATTAATTCTATTTCAATCAGTCTAGGTTAGGGCCGGGATACTAGCATATTTTGATAGCTTCTCAGATGATTCTGATGGGAAGAAGTCAATGAAAGTCTTCGCATCTGAGAGGAATATTACTAACCACAGAGAAAAACAAATCAAAGAATATGAACAATAAAAGTTGAAAACTGGAGGCTTTAATTCTCTCTAATGATTGATAGCTAATAATCTGAATTGGCAACTGTGTTATGGCTCACAGAAAAACAAGCCAGCCCAATATCTGGCCTCAAAGACTTTGTCCCTTAAATGTATGAAACAAGCACATGTGTATTTATAATGAAAAAGACTCACATACTAATATATTGTTGATTCCAAAAGCTGTTATTATTCAAAGAAGGGAGCCACATGATTTGAACTGTTGCCCTTGTGAATACAGGGCCAACCCAAGTATGCTTGGGATCCCAGACATAGTGTGGTTCAAAATGCAATGTCATTAACTGTTGGCTTTTAATTAACATAAAATATGAAGGAAAAGAAATTAAAGTTATTTTTGAATTGCTTTTATCAAACTGTGGAGCCAGAAAGTATATTGCCTTTTCCTTTTACAAAATCTATACATCTTTCGATAAGTACATTTTCTTTTTGTATAGAAACTCTTGTGTAACGTATAATACAAAACCCAGGCCACTTCAACTGTCCTTAAAAAAACAAAAGTTGGTATGTACCTCTTTCACTGGTAAAGTCTGCCCAGATTAAAGCTCTCTTCACCAATACATAGATAGTGGGTTATAAAATGACTTAATGTCTTTAAACACAGACTGCTATTTTTCTCTGCTTTTACAACTAATGGTATAACAAAATGTGTTGCTCTATAAATCATGAGAATATAGAACTATGTCCATCGCTGTCCATCATGTTTTATATCTGAATTTCTTTTCCCTCTTCCATATAAGTCAGGAAGATATCCTGGTGTTTTCCTAATAAAGAGTAAGAACTAAACTCATTTGGAATGAGTAAATTCATTCTGAAAAGTTGTTTCCAAATCTAATTTAAATTTAAAAAGTTAAAGAATTCATAACTGACTATATATAGTCCTTCCACAGAACTATGTCACTTTAGTGTTTCATGCCTCAAAATAACTTAAAAGACAGAAAGCAAGGGAGAAGGAGGAGGAGGAGGATGAGAAGGAGGAGTTAGTCCTTTATGTGTCAAAATACCTTAGGAAGAAAGGGAGAAGGAGAAGGAAGAGGAGGAGGAGGAGTTAGTCCTTTATGCCTCAAAATAACTTAAAAGACAGAAAGAAAGGGAGGAGGAGGAGGAGGAGAAGAAGAAGAGAAGAAGAAGAGAAAAGAAGAAGAAGAAGAAGAAGAAGAAGAAGAAGAAGAAGAAGAAGAAGAAGAAGAAGAAGAAGAAGAAGAAGAAGAAGAAGAAGAAGAAGAAGAAAGAAGAAGAAGAAAAGAAAACATAAAAAAGTCTTGGACAAGCAAAGACTGATGTATCTTACTTCCTAGCTTTATTAATTAACTCCTACATCACCTCTAGAAAAGTATTTAATAAATTTGGTTCTCCTCATCTTAAAAATATTATATTAAGAATTACAGGAATGTTTGTTTTTCCTATGAGCAAAATGTCTACATATGCTGTTGTTTAAAAGAGACATTGTGACATATAAATAAATTCATAGACTCTGGAAATCTTGAAGGAAACAGGAGAGAGGGATTCATAACACTTTGTGGTAAAAAAATTATTCTCTTAACAAATTTATTTTAATTAAAAGATTTTATTTCCTAATCTATAATTCTAATAATAAGCAATAAGTGATTTTTGACCTTAAACTATTTCTGAATTTCTTTGTATTTTGTTTTCAATATTTAAAATTAATTTAGAAACAACCCTTAAAAAATACTTTCTCAGTTAAGTATCTTGGAAACTAGACCCTGACACAAAATTTGGTTGAATGTAGTTTATGTGAGACATGATGCCAGGAAGAACAAATGAGGGAGTTGGAAAAGTGACAGTGAAAAGAGAAGACAGTCAAAAGTGAATTAATAAAAAGGTCATTGCTATGAGCATCTAGAAGTTTAATCCCACTGGAGACCCTTGGATGAATGGTGTAGAGCACATTTCAGACTTGTTTGCTTGAGGATAAATTTTTGGATAATTTATGCCCAACTTCCACCTTTTATTAGCTAAGTATTGCCACTGAGGATGTTAAATCCCAGCACTTGATTTTTGGGCAAAGCGAGCCTCCATGGTTCAAGAGAAAGCTCCCAGGAATAAAAGCAGAGTGATGAAGCTCCTGAGGAGGGAAGCCTTCAGCACACACAGAACATTTCCACTGCAGCAACAGGTGAATTTTCAGATGGGTAGAAGGGATTGGTATAGAGCTGGGAAATTACAGCATATGTTACACAATTAAATGAAGTGCTACTTTTACACTCTAATACTAAAAGTTAATGCAAGTGCTGTCAAACATGACAATGTAAAAATATAACTAAGGAAAATTAGGAGGTGGAAAAAGGAAGAAAAATGATTTAGAATAATAAAACCTTAAGATAACTAAAATAAATAACAACAAAATTAGGAGTTAGATAGATAAAAAAGGTAGGAAGTAATGTAAGTACACCCTATTCTGTGCTTCTTCAGTCTGGACTATTGACACTCACTTGTATAGTTGATGCATCCATATAAATAGATAGAAATACATTAGAATTATTTCACTTTATAATGATAATAGCCATCTTAGAAATTTTAACCACAATTTCCTCTGGGAATTTAGAGTGAGTCTGGAAATTATTAACACAGAAAATGTTCCTTTGCCATTTTATATAATTCTTTTCCAAAATCATGTATGTGCATTAGTTAATTTTTTTTCAGAGAAGTAAACTGAGGGACATAGTGAGAGAAGTGAAGAGTGTAAGGTTGCATTACAAGATAATGACATAGATTGGACTTGATTACAGCCTCATGACTTACAATCCCAAACCTTGTGTATGTTGCATTGGTCATGCTCCAAGTTTCAGAAAATTTCTCTATAAAAAAGGATCAATGATTATTCTTAAGTTGAGCTTTATTCTACAGAATATATTTGATATCAAATGGGCTGCCTAATTTGATTTCTGAGCTTTTGGTTTCCTTCTCCTCTGTGTTTATATTAATCATTTTAGACTGAAAGTGTTATTACTTTTTCAAACTTTTAAATAATAACATTTTTGGTTTCAATCCCAGAAGCGTCTGTGATAGTGTAATTGGGACAGCAAACCAATCCTCTGTAAGAGTGAGAGCTGTTTACCTGTGTGACACTGGAACGACTATAAATGGAAGGCAATTTTCCTGATAATGACTCTTGATCAAACTTTATGTACAGTTTCCCAAAAGGTCACATTTTTTATTGTAGAATTTATACTGAAAGAAAAAAAAAATAAAGAGGCTAAGAATAAGACAGCACTATTTCTGAAATTTTTACTAACCACCTCCTAGGAAATTGCACACAATAGGATTTAAACATTAAACATTTTCTGCTTCTCTCACTCCTACAACATTGTTGTCTTTCTCTTGTGCACCACATTTAAAGATCTATTAGGTAGCTATTTGTCCTAGAAATCAAATGCCAAATATGGTAGTTGTTGAAAGCACACAGGAGTATTTTGATATTGGAACTGATAGTGGAAATGAAGCAATTGTGATATAGAGAGAAAGAGCAATCTTTAATATATTCATATAAAATGTTATATTTTAAATGCTGAAAATATTACTTGATAATATCTCCTTTTTAAATTAAAACAATGAAAACTATATGGAATGCAAAATCATCTTTTATCCCCCTTTCATGCCCCTCCATGATGTCCTTCAGTCAGGAGTCACATTACTTTTTATTTTAAAACTATTATAAAGTTTACACAAGAATGTAGTTTTAAAAATATTCGAAAATGTTTCAGAAGGGTAAAAGAAATAAAATGTAAAAGTAGCCATTTCTACCACCAACCACTTCACATCTGACTTTCAGTCCTAATGCACAAGTTAAACACTTTTAATTTTTTCTAGTTTGGGGTTTTAAAGTGGATACTTCTCCTTATTGGTTTATTAGTTTTATATATTATTAACCTTCCCATTTGAAGTTTAAGAATTTACTTAATGGATCTTATACCCCAAATCTCTTTTTCATTTTCTTCCCAATACTTTTAAATTATACTTAGTTTTCAAATGTTTTTGTCATTATAATTCTAAAATGTATATTAAATCTCTATTTTCTTATTTTTCAATTTTAAACACATTATCCTAAAACTTGTTTATCCATAATAAGACAAATGTCTCTTGCCACTCTTTTACCCAGTTTTCTCTGCTCCTGAATCCCATCTGGTGCCCATTATGTTAGAATATTCTCATAGCTGAGAGATTCATATGAGTATACATTATCAGTAATTATAAGCAAACTACTTATAATTTAATTGTAAAAACCAGAAACAATCTCATTATATTTTTATAGGTCAGAAACAAGTAACACATATGAGTATAAAAGAGAAATCCTTGATCTAGTGTAATAAGGAGAACATTCTAAGTATGAAAGTAAATACATTTCTTATTCACAATTGAACAGTTGCTCTAAATTATAATATATTTCAGTTTCTTTGCATTTGGCTCTTTACTGATTTCTAATTATTTTATCTTCTTTTTAAGAGATAATGAATATGCTTTCTCCCTATCATTGTAAAAATCAAACATCTTAGTCATATAATTTCCTTGCCTTTATTTATCTTTTTTTTCATTTTAGCCATTCTACTTTCTATTGCTAAAACTTTCCTTTTACATGGTGTTTCATATGTATGCCAGTCTTGTACTTTGAATGACTTTTTCCCCATATTCTAGTGATATAACTTATAATTTTAAAAAGTGATTTTTCTCTTCTTTGATTTTCATTTCATTATTGTGGGATCTATTATGTGTTTTCATCGTTAATTGTCTCTCTACTGATTTTCCTCAAGTGTTCAGTGATACTTGGCAATCCAATTATATTTATAAATGGAAGTCTAAACTAGGTAGATAAATGTAGTCCTAGGGTTCCTCTGTTATTGTACAGGTCTCTTACCAAACAGGCCCTTCTGCCAGGAATGAGCTCTGTAAACAGGGTGAGATCACACCAACTGGCTATGCCAGCTGCAGAGAGGAAGCAGAGAAATGAGCTGGACATCAAATACAGTTCTTGAATTAACTACTCTTAATTGTTCACTATAATCCTATGAGCTAAAAAATAGGGCTCATAATCCTGGGGTTAGGGGCAAGATGATTAATTAGGGTTTTCAAAAAATGTTATACTATTTAATTTGAATAGAAAACACCTTAATTTTATACACACACACAAATGCATATAAAAAATTAAATGTGTATATACATATATTTCTTTCCAGAAAACACATAATGAAAAAAAAAAAGTAGTTCTGAATAATAGTTCTTTTAAAAAGCCACTGCTATACTCATTCATGTACACACTAACTCTTAACTTAGAGCTTCTTTTTCTAATGAAGAATACTAATTTATCACTATACTAACAATTGTTATTAGCAATATTGCTTCTTTTGTTCTTCTTCCAGGTTTTCCACATCATTATGGATTCTTTTTTTTTTTTTTTTTGAGGCATTGTGGAAATTGGAGAAAAATGAGTTATAAATATATTTACTTAGTCCAGCCCCAGCACCAGAAGCCTCCATAACCTTTCTAAAGAAAAGCTGCATTTAAATTCCGGTAGTCCTTGAAAGCTTCAGTCTTTTAATAAAGAATACAAGACTGGGAGACTCTTGTAGAGATAGGGACAGATTGGTTCTGGAAAGACTTTGAATACTGGAGTTGCTTCTTTCATGGGTAGTGTTGTTACACCTAACAGATAAGGAGAAACAATATTGTCCGAATGTCCTTTTAAAATCTCTTCAAATGAATTATAACACAGTCCATCGTTTTGTTTTGTGGTCCTACACAGTAACATGTAGGTAAACATATACAATGAATACAGTCATGTAGATGATATAATCCATGAAAAGATATATTGAAACTAAACTAAAACTTTCAAGTATTTTATCTTCAGAATATTTCAACAAATTACTGAAATAATGGCTGTCTTTTCCTATTTTGCATTCATATTTGTCTGACACAGATAGATCTACTCTTCCCAAGTTTTCATAGGTCTTTCTTTCTTTCTTCAATTACTTCTGTCAAGACTGTTTAGAAAATTATCATTATATAATTGTTCGATAACCTGAGCATGAAATTTTCTTCTTCATCAATATCTGTAAACACTTGGTAATACCTACTTATTTTTCAAATTTAATTGGTTTTCTGCAGCTCTATACTCTATTGTGTCAAAGAGCAGCATTGCTAATACCAGTGTTATCTTCTTTTTCTTTTCATATCATAAAATAAGATTCAGATAAACCCAGTGTGAGCTTGATGTGACATTACTGTATATCATACCACAGGAGGGATCCTATATTGCCTGGAAGCCAATGAAGTGTGGACCTTGGAGAACTTTAAGAGTGTAGAAGCATGACTTTTTTTAATGTTAGAAAAATAACTCAGACTAAAATAGGTATGTAAATATGATACAAGGGGAGTGAAACTTAAAGTAGGAAACCAGAAGTGAAGCCTTTTGCAATGGTGGTGGGCTTCAAGAACTAGACTACTGTAATAAAAGTGTTAATTTTTCAGCAAGTACGCTGAAACACTTCTATATTGAACCTTATATGGGAAGTTGTTTGCTTGGATGGTAATTAGGAAACCTGTAATGAAGCTACTTTTCTTTACTAAACTCACTCTTTTTTTTTATATTACATGGTTGATTGGGGTGACTTTGAGAAAGTAGATCTGATATACCCCTTCAGATTGCCATTCCTTCCATGATTTGACTCTACACAATTATCAACATAAAAGAATTTCCCCTGCAGTTTGGCTGTGATGATATTCTAATTAGGATAGAAAATTTCTACAAAGAGTAGTGTTGGAGGGGTAAACTTTCATATACCAACAGCATTGATTTCCCTTTATTCATTCAATTTCTCACCTACTGAACGACACTAATGTAATTTGGAGAGCTAACCTCAGTTGACGGAGTAAGGTAGATTGGACTAAAGCAGTTTCATGTTACTGGCCAAGGATCAGTTAAAAAAATGGTGTGTGATACAAATGACCAATATAATATGAGGAAAACAGTGGTATAGCTTTTGAGAAAGTTATTTGCTCTTCAAAGGGGCATTTTGAAGCTAGACTCTGTCTCTCCATTGCATATGATAAAGAAAGCATGTAGTGCTGATTTCATAGACAGCTTTCTATGTAAATCAGCCTTCTAATCTCTGAAGGCTGAGAAGAGATAAATAAAGCACTGGCTTCATGATGATATGATGGAGCCACTGCTGAAGCAATCAGTCCTAAAGGCCAGGTCCTACTTTTACTTCTCCTAGCTAATACCTTTCATTATTTTTCACCAGTCAAAAGTATCCTGACACAATGATTCTAGATGAAACTTTGCTTATTTAAATCCTCATTGGGGCCTTGCCCACCCCCTGTCTCAAATTACATTATTGTTAAGAAAGGCGACATGTGCTAAGCTATACCCAACAGCCTGAGTATTGGGATCATCAGCCAATTCAAATATTAATTCTCTCCTTGGCTGATCATATAATGAAAACTTATTTAATAAGTGTGTAACAAGCATCAGCAGAAAAGGAAATCTGCATGTGTATGTGTGTGCTGTGTGCAATCGATAAATATTAGCCTGATATCTAGGGACATGATATAGTTTTAACAGAATGAATGCCCCCACCCCCATTTCAAAGTTCCTCGTTTGAAAAATACTAGACATTTTATAAGGAAAATTGTCAAAAACATAACAGTTTTAAATTAGTCCTTCAAGCAAAACTCAGTGTCTTCCCAAATTCGTTGTATAAGTCTATTCCAGTGTTGAACAATTTTCTTAGTGAATGGTATTATTTAACGTATTTTGAAGTCATTTACTTAGCCATGATTTTATATGTATATACATATATATACACACGTATATAATATACATATATGTATATATTTTATACATATATTAATATATACATTATATACATGTATATGTATATATATGTATGTATATATATTTAGCTAAAATATAATAATGTAAAATAACACATTATCCTTTCCATGCTGGATAAATTATTAAAAACAAATAATCAATCCCACCAGTAATCTTATCCATCAGCCTTTTTAAGAAAGTAACAATAAAAAACACACACCATGAATCTGTTTACAGAAACTTTTCTTTATCTTCTTGGAAATATACCTTTCAATAGCACATGGTTAACACTGTGGGGAAACTGTTTCTTGGTATTAATTACTGAGGTTAATTCCATATTCCAATCTCGCTTCTCTTTAGAAAACATCTATGAGTTCCAATAGCAAAGAAATAAAAAAGAAATGTAGATTTATTTTCTCTCATGATGTATGATGTACTCCTTTAAACTGCCATTTTTTCCATAATTCCACTCTACCCAATAAATCAGCAGTCTCCAAACTTTCTGGCACCAGCGACCAGTGCTCCAATGAGAATCTAATGTCTAACGATCTAAGGTAGAGCTGAGGCAGTGATGCTGGCACTGGGGAATGGATGCAAGTGCAGACGAAGTTTTGTTCACTTGCCTACCACTCACCTCTTGCTAGGCGCCCTGATTCCTAACAGGTTACTGACTGGTACCTGTCCATGGCCCCGGAGTACAGTGAAGGAGTACAGTGTTATCTGAAGGCAGACCTCTATTAGTTGTAAAAGTACATTGCAAACCCTAGGGAAATCACTAAGAAAGTTTTAAAAGGTGTAAGTGTATGATTGACATGCTAAAAAAGGAGAGAAAAAAATCATATAGAATCATATAAGATCATATAGAATGTTTTATTAAATCCAAAAGGCAGAAAAAGAGTGTAAGGCAAAATAGAATTAAGAACAAAGCAAATGAATGAACAAGTATGGAATGAATTAGCAAATATGGTAGATATTGATTCAATTATATTAATAACTACTTTAAATATCAATGGTCTAAATAAATCAATTCAAAGACAAATTATTAGAGTGGATAAAAGAATAAAGTCTAACAATGTGCTGTATACAAGAAACCCACTTTAAACAAACAAAAATAAAAGACACATAAATAAAAAGTAATGGATAAAAAAAGATTTCACCATCTAAAAATTAATCAAAAGAAGGCAACAGTAGCTATGTTAATTTTAGACAGAAGAGATTTCAGAACAAGGAAAGTTATTACAGAAAAAGGGAGAGTGGTATTATATAATGATAAATGGAGCAAATCTCCAAGAAGACATAATAATCCTTAATGTGTATGCACCTAAACACAGAATGTCAAAATATATTATTCAAAAACTGAAAAAACTACAAAGAGAAATAGATGAATCTATTATTATAGTCGAAGACTTCAAAATCCTATCAGAAATGGAAAGATCTGGTCATCAGAAAATCAATAAGTATGTAATTGAACTCATCAACACCATAACTGTATATAACCAACATCTATAAACTACTTCAGCTATCAACAACACAATACATATTTTTCTAAAATTAAATGGAACATTTACCAAGACAGACCACATTCTGGCCCATAAAATACACCTTAACAAATTTAAAAGAACAGGAATCACACAGTGTCTGTTCTCAGCCTACAATGAAATTAAACTAGAAATCAATAACAGAAAGACAACTAGGAAATTTCCAAATACATGGAGATTAAAAAAACACCTTTGCAATATCTATGGGTTAAAGAAGATATCTCAAGAGAAATTAAAAAAAAAAATTGAACTAAATAAAAATGAAAACATATTACCAAAATTTGTGAGATACAAAATCAGTGCTTAGAAGAAAATTTATAGCCTTTTGATGTATATATTAAAAGCATCTAAAATCAATCACCTAAGCTTCTACTTTAGGAAGCCAGAAAAAGAAAAGCAAATTAATTCCAAACTAAGCAAAAGAATAATAAATATTATTTTCAATAATAAAAATTGAAAGCAGGAAATCAATAGAGAATAGCAATGAAACCAAAATCTGGTTCTTTGAAAAGGTTAATAAAACCAATAAGTGTCTAGAGCAGCTAAAAAAAAAAAAAAAAGAGAAAGGGTACAAATTACTAATATTAAAATGAAAGAGGGGGATCATTACAGATCTCATGGACATTAAAGTATAAGAAAGTAATACTATGAATCACCCTATCTCTCAAAATTTGATAATTTGACTAAATGCTCCAATTCATTGAAAGATATATCTGCCAAAACTCACACAAAGGAAATAAACAATTTATATAAGCCTACATCTATTAAGAAAACTGAATCAATAATTAATAGCCTTTCAAAATAAAAAGCACCAGACCCAGATAGGTTCACTGGTGAATTCTACCAAACATTTAAAGGAGAAATTATACCAATTCTCTACAATCTCTGTTAGAAGGTAGAAGCACAGAGTATACCTCCTAACTCATTCTATAGGCCAGGCCAGCATTTTCCTAAAATTGGATTGAGACATTGAAAGAAAGAAAAACAAAACAAACAAACAAAAAAACTACACATCAATATATATTTTAATAAAATGAGTGTGGAATAAAAACATGAGCATAAAGACAATTGATAATTCTTTCTGGTATAAAAAGAAGATAATATGTCATTGTACAGAAATCCAGGAGGCATATTTCCTGCAGTTAGATTTAATTCTGTTTTTCGAAAATACTTATTATACAAATACAATGTTTAGCACATATCTGAGATGGACGGCATGAAGTAATGAAATATACAAATGAAGCCCTAGCTTTCATTGAGCTCACATTCTAGTAGGAAAGAATAATCAATAATCATACAAATGATTATTTAACTCGGCATGAAGTAATAAATACTATGAAGGAAGTAATGCTAAGTAATGAAGATAATTGTTCTGATAATCTGATATTTAAGCAGAAACCTGATGAATTAAAGGGGAAAACTATAAAGATATTTGAATAATTTGTATTCTAGACAAAAGGAATACTAAGTGCAAAGTCAAAAGCAGGTGCCTGCTTGGTGAGCTTAAAGAATAACAAAGATATTAATGTCACTGGAACTAAAGAGGTAAAGAAAGTGAGACAGTGATGGGAGTGTGTCTAGCACTTACAGAGCCTTATGAATCATTTTAAGGACTTTCCTTTAATGATATGGGGAGTCTTTGGAGGATTTGAAAAGAGAAGTGATCAAGCTCCCTTAAGGTTCTTGTGTCAGAACGGACGAATTCTGTCAAAATGGACAAAAAGAACAAAACCGAAAACAGAAAGACAAATCATTAAGCTATTGCAATAATCTTGGTGAGAGATGATGGTAGTTTTGACCATTATTGTAGTAAAGATGATGGTATAAAGTAGTTTGAATCGAGATATATTTTGTAGGTAAAGCTGACTGAATATTGAGTGTCATAAGAAGAGAGGTGTCAAGGATGACACCAAGATTTTTTAACCAAGCAACTGTAAAATATTTTCGTCATTTCCAGAAATAGAAAGGTTAAGTGGGGAAGGATTCTGGGTGGAAATCAATCCAGCAATAAATGTGAATTCTGAGAAGCCTGTTGAGATAGCCATGTAGATATATGTTTATTAGGTATATGATATATGTCAATAGTTTCATGAAGAGTTCTTGTCTGAAAATACTAGAGAAATGAGATGACTTAAAATGTTAGGGCAGATAAAAAAGTAAAAAGGTCAGAGGACTGAACCCTAAAAAATCACAAGTATTTAAAGGTTTGAAAAATAAGAAACCAACAGAGACTAGACTGGATGATCAGTAAGATAGTTAATGAAGAGTGATATCTCAGAACCCAAATGAAGACGGTCTTCCAAGAAAAAAATGAGTATTCAACTGTGTGAAATACTGTTGATCATCTATTATAATGACAACTGAAAAATTATCTATTAAGTTAAATAATAAGAAGACTATCAGTGTGGTGATCATAACATAAAGCATATAAATGTTGAATCATTGTATTTTACATGCAAAATTGCATGCCAACTATATTTTAATATTTTTTTTTTAAAGAAGACAGGATGTTTTCAGAACAATTATGATGAAAGCATAGTTGTTACTGTTGGGGCCGATCATAGTTGGGTGTCAACCCAATGGCCGGGAGTGGAGAGGGATAAGGATGGTGCAGAATGTAGTTATTTTTCCTCAATTCTTCCTCATTGACACAAGTCAGTGAGATTTAGAAAAGATTTATTAAAAATATATTTTAGAAAGACAAAGAATGCCCTCAGGAGGCACATGGTCCCAGTGAAGAGCTGTAACAGAGAGTTTTAATAACAACCACAACAAGAGGGCAAACGGGACTTAGAAATAGGAATGTCTGCATTATATCTGGGCTGTGATGGGTGGTTCCAAAGGCATTTCTAAGTGATTGGAAAGTGAGGTCATTTTGATGGACACTTGGCTGCTATATAACTCTTTGTCTAGTGTGCATGTGCGTACTATCATTGGGGTGCTCTTTAGGTGGTCCCTAGGCTTGGCCTCTACTCCTTTGTTCCCCTTGTTGCTCATGTCTGACTAGCCACCTAACACTTTATTTGATATCCTATAGAATGAGGTTGTTTTCTCCATTGTAAAAGGAAATATATGAATAGAATAGAACTTAGAACGGTATGTGTGTCCTCCTCCAAATAAAAAGAAGATGTAGCCCTCTCTTCCTTCTTGCCAATATAAAGTAAAGTGACAACAGTTATAATTACATAGAAACAAACATTTTAGTAGTTGTGAGTGAGTGAATTTAAGATGAATAAATTTAAACAAATATTTATTAAAAAGCCTTTGTCCTTTTGTCACTCAAAAGTGAATTTTCTTTTTTGATTGTTTTGTGGTCATAGTTGCTTTTCATCTAGGTCAAAGTAAAAGAAATAAAACAATGGTCAACTGGTAAGCAGAGCTGAATTCAGATCGTCTGAGTTCTGGTCCCAGTTTGCAGGACACAGATTCGCTAAATACAATTTAATTCCATTGCCAGGCCTAGCCAGCGTTTGGAAAACAGGAGGGGTACACTGTGTTATTTCAATTTGATTTCAACTGGCAGCTCTTCTGTGACTATCTTAACTAGAGAACTACTTAGCTATATAAATCTTAATGATGTCACTGGTAGATAACATCCATTTTCTTCACTTCACTCCTGGATGGACAGGGGGCAATAGTTAAGATCCTATTAATGTAAGGAGGAGGCAAGAGAATTAAAATGTTAATCAAGCTACATTCAGAGACTGCAATATTCCATCAGCCCTGCAGCCAGGCCAGGACACTGTCAGAACTAAGAAAGATTTCTGCTGGGATTGCTAACAACCCATTCCCCTATACCAATGGAAGAGGAAACAGGAATAATAGAGTCTTTAAGTGGCTGCTTACACAAATAAAATCATTTATTCCCTATGGCTAAAACCATAGGGAACCTACGGATTAAGGGTTGGGAACTGCCAGCAGACCTTTCAGGCTACACACTCTTCCCCTTCCCCTTCTTCACTGCAGGTTCATTATCAAAAGAAAGAATTAAAGAATGACAGATAAACTGAATTCCCCTAACAATCTGGGGTCCTCTCACTATCTCTGAGAGGAGACCACACTCAGTCTGTGGAATGTTATCCCTTTTCTAATAAACTTTCCTTTTGACTCTACCTTTGGCGTGTATGTTGAATTCTTTCTACCCTTTCCGCCAAAGGATCCTCTACTTCTCTCAATGCAGTGCTTGATCTCCCCATCACTCTCCACTCGGGGGAATTTGCCTTGTCCTGCATCAGTACGTATGATTCATAAACAAGGAGGAGCTTAAAATAATCACTGCTTCGCAACACATAGGCTTCCACATATTAGGTAAAGAGGCAAGAGCAACACTCTGATGAGAGGCTTACCAAATTTATGACCGAGAATGACCAAATTTATGACCGAGAATGACTCTTGATTCACCTTAATATTTTGATTTTCTTTTCTTGTAATTGTGAGCTTACAATGGACTGAATGAACTGTCACCCTTTATTCTGTCTCCTATAGCTTAAAGCATAGTGGAGAAGTGGCCCGAGACACAGCTCATATGGCTGGGGTCATAGCCACATGAAACGACAATCATATTTACTTTTGTGTTGATGCATTTTTACACACATATACATACACAGAGAGACACACATATGTATATGTTATATGTATATGTGTATATATATATATATATATAATTTTTTTCTCTTTAGTTCTTTATATTTAATTCAAAAAATGTATTTTCCTCTCATCAAAGCAATGCTTCAAAATGAAATAACTGAAACTTTAACAAACAATGATAATGAGATAATAAAAAATAAAAGATTATACTAGAAAGGGCAAAGAGTAGTTGTTATATAGATTTAACAACCTATCATAAAATTATATTTAAAATTATGATATTTTTAAAGAAAAATATAATTTAATGCTAGTATTGCAGGATAATGAATCCTCAATAAAATTCCCATGTATTTTGGAAAGAACTGAGCATTATTCTGAACAGAATACAATAAAACATGTACTCTTTAGTAAGTGGAATAAAAAGAAAGTCTTCAGGTAAACTTGAAAAATATTTCAAAATCATGAATAATTGTAAGTAATAATTAAGCTGAATAGGCCACAGAAGGTGCAAATTTTCAAACGTAGATGAACAAAATTCAGATTCAACTTAAAATAACAGCTTTTTTTTTCTAACTGGTATTTGAGAATGCAAAGAATTCATAATTCTACTTTTTTATATTTAAAAATGAATTGCTATAAGTGACTTACAATATTTTAAAAATCATTTTTGTACCAAATCTTTCAGAATATACATAATTACAACAGCAGCCACCACAACCACAGTTATCTATTCAAAGAGACACAATATTCCAATCAGAACAGCTTACTTTAGAATATAATTCAAATATCTAGCACAGGAACATGACTTTACAAATTGTGGAAACTGGTGAAGCAGCTTGTAAGACTATTTTCTCTGTTTCTGATGTTGAATCTTGAAGTGTACATAGCAGATGATCAGAAATAAAGCTGTATGTAAAGTAGGAGAGAATAAGAACAAACTGGATAGCCCAAGCACAAACTGGACATCGCAAGGAGAGGTTGAAACCCAGTCAGTTCTTGTTGCTTTTCTCTATGATGATACCAAACATATACACATAGCTTGCATAGGATTTGAAGTGGAATTATGATCCAGTGAAGCAAGCCTAGTTCATTCTTGAGGCTCGCAATGAGGTAAACTAGCACATCAGTGACAAGATATGTAAACTGTAAAACTGCTGCTACTTCAATTCCACCCTCTACATCTCATACAAGAATCTCTGTTATGGCCCTCTCTAATCACAAACAGACAGGAAAAATAATTCTGAGAAATTACTTCAACCTAGTCAAGTTTACACATTACAAAGACACCAAAGCTTGTTGAATAGAGATTGCTGGAATGCAACACCAGTTTCTGATTCACCAGATCTGGAGTGAGACTTAAGTCTTGCCTTTGCTTATGTATCAAGTTCCCAGGAGATGCTGTTGCTGCTGCTCTGGAAACCATATACTGGGAATCATGTGTATAATTAGTCTGTGTGTATAACTATTTTAACAAATCCCAGGACTGCTGATAATCTAATGTTTTAAATAATATAGCTAAGTAATATGTTATTCTTTGTTATTATATTGTAAAACTGCCTTAGCTATGCATGGACTATATATGCTCAGAATCATTATGACAACTTTTGCTAAAATTTTTATAAATTAGAATGTATTGTCACTAAAGAGATATCGCTCCATCCAGGTCTTCTTTTAATTATTTTAATAGATTTTACATTGCTTTTCAATAATGGTCTTCTGTATTATTTGATATGTAATCTCTATATAGCTATGTTACTATTAAGGATATCATACTTATTATATTTTCTAATATTTTTTTACTAATAATGGATACTGTTTTCTGCATTCGTCTTATATTTGTCGTTAGTTAATTATTTCATAGTTCTAGTAGTTTTGTGTCTTTCATTTTAAGTCTTTTGACAATATAGTAGTAATTTCAGATTGCAGCTTTTACTTTGCATTTCCTAAACAGTTGAATTCACTTTCATACATTTTTCAGCTATATCTATATAGATCTTTTGACCATTTTCTGGTTTGTTGTCTGCTTTTTTCTCATTGATCTGTAGGATTTTTTTTTTTATACATAACTCTTTTTTGGAATCATCTGCATTTAACTTCTCTTGTTTGTGACCTTTTCACTCTTATGAAAGACTTGTGATTTAGTTCTTAGTCTTAAGGTACTTGAACATATTATTTTTTCCTTTTCTTATTATCATTTTGTGTCCTGTTTAATAAACCTTTTCTATCCTGTTCATGAAGATGTTCTACGATTTACAGCAGCTTTTAGAGCTTTTGCTTCAAATGAGTGCTGGAGTTGGAGTTTGCTGATATTCAGACATTAAATTTCATTATGACCAACACTGAGGTGAACAGAATTGAGAGATTTCTTCTCATGTTAAACTATCTTTACATGTCTGTGATAAACATTATTTCATGTGATATACTGTCATTTTTGATATGCAGGTGAACTTGCTTCACATATTTTATTTAGTATTTCTGCATTTATGTTCATATTTAAAATTAATTATAGTTTCATTCTCTTGCATTCCACTTTTCAGATTTTTTTATACTTACTTCATGCAATCTGTTGAGCAGTTATCTTTCTGTTTTTATTTCCAGAAAGTATGGAATAGAGTTATTTGTCTTTAAATATTTGGTATAATTTGACTGCAAAACTACCCGCACTTGGGCTTTTTATAGGCAGTTTAAATAATTACCATTTCAATAATTTTAATGTTTTTTATTTGATTTGATTTATATTTCATCCTAGAACAATATTGCAATATTATACTTTTTCACTTTATCAAAATTATTTAGATTTTTAAAAGAGTACAGTTGTCTATGGCCATGCTACCCTGAACAAGCCCAATCCCGTCCAATCTTGAAAGCTAAGCAGGGTCAGGCCTGGTTAGTACTTGGAAGGGAGACCACTGTAGAAGACCAGGTGCTGTACATGTCAAAAATTTAAAAAATAAATAAATAAATAAGGAATTGTAAGCTGACAAGATCCTTGTAATCTGTGAGGTCAACCAAGAGTTACCTCACCTAAATAAATAATAAAAATAAAATAGCACAGTATTTTAAAAATAATTTTAATGCTTTAATGATTTCTTCTCTTTTCTGTTTTCTGTTTGTATTATTTTCCTCTCAAATTTTTTTTTGATTAGTCCTTTCAGTAGTTAGCTTATCACAGTTTTTCAGCAATTAATTATATGTTTTTCTTTCTCTTTTTCTTCTACTCTATTGCTTCTCAATCCTATGTTATTATTCCACTTGGTTTTTGTTGTTTGGGGCTCTGTGGTTACTTCTTTGTCTGGATCTTAATTCAATAGGGCATTAAATTTTTCAAGTACTTCTGTCTGCACTCATTGAGATCATCCTGTTGAATTATGTTGGTTGATTTTTAAATGTTAAACTAACATGATGCTTTGTTTTGCTTCAAAAATCTTTAACCAAAACAAATATATATAAATATAAAACAAAATATATTTCTGTTCAGAGGATTAGATGAAATAAGATTGTCAAAATGTTGATAATTTAGGGATGTGGGTGATATGTTCATGGCAGTCTGTTAAAGTATTCTTTTTTTTCCATTTACATACAACTGAAAACTAATCCAGTTGATAATATTGTCTGCTTAAAAAAGCAGTTATCCTCTTTCACAGGAAGTCTGTTTCATTTTCATTGAGCTAACAAATAACTTATTTATGGTGGCAGGGATTTAAATTATGCTTCTCTTCCATCTTGACAGCAGCAGCAAACTAGTGTGAGTCCTTTTTATGGCACCATATGCTAGGGCACCAGGCAACACCTTGGTGGCTAGCTGTTTAAATTGGAAAGCTTACGTGATGAGTAGGAGATTGAATAGGACATAACAGTGGAGCACTGAATTTGGTTTTGGGTAATTTTTGTATTCAAATCTATAGACATATTTTATCAACTTTTCAATTTTTTATTTTTTCATTGTTTTTCAATTAATATTTTTGTTCAAAAATGTCAAGAATGCTATCACTTTACATATGCTTGGTAATCTGAACAATGCATTTCTCTCTTTAGCTAATATTTTAGAAAACTTTAATCAAGTCAATCAAGTTTTAATCTCCTATGCTGACTATTTTAAGCTTGATTAATCTATCTATTGCTACAGGCATAAGCTCATTAAAATGAACTGACACAACTATTTTAAGTCTTCCCTCCTTCTGTCTTTACATCTTTCTATGTATTTTGCAAAAAAAAAACACTGTTAAATTTGATTCATATAAATGAAAGTGTAATGAAAATCCAATCTAACACATATTCAAACAGCCTAAATTTGATGAATGTGCCATATTTTATAAATCATGTTAATATCTTAATGTCATATATATTTAAAAGCTATGTTCATATTTGTGCAAATAGAAACTAAATAAAAGTAATCTAAATTCAACTTTGAGTTTATAACTTATAGGAGATAATACCAAGAAAGTATAATAGTATCAATCTTTAACCGAGGAACATTTTCTTATAGATATTGATTGTAAGAATAAATTTAAAATATTGCTTAAAATATTGGTTTGTTTGATTAAATAAACCTCAAGTAATTAAAATGTCAAACTATATTCTTGTCAGGTCAATAGAAAATGGAAATAGTTAAGATAATCCTTTCTGTTCAATAGAATAAATAATTATCCTTTCTTTGTAGGTAGTTTTGCAATTGCATTGGGGCAGTCAACATAACCTATGGCTCAAAGAACACCTTCCAGCAAGGATATATTTATAGAAACAGTAAACTAATCAATTCCTTAAAGAGCCCATGACTCATGACAAATCATGTTATCTCATCAAATGAGACTTGTATCAGCTTCCTTGGGAAATATTTCTTCAGCATGTAATCAGTGATTTAACTTGGAAAGATGATCTTACTTCTTTAAAAACTACAAAATGATGCTCTGGGAAATAATGGGGTAACACACTGAAGGGATCTCCCTTTATCATCCCATCGTACATAGTATTTCCAAAGTGTTGTCTATAAATCTGGAAAATATATATTCAAAAATCCATATCTCTCTTTGAGTTGTCTTTTATTGTCTATATATACCCTCTAGCTCTGATTCTCAATGTCTGTGTCTTATACCATATAAGTATTTGTGAATTTGACAGGAGATATGTTTAACTTTAATATCACTGACTGATTCCTTTTGTCAATTCTTCTCCACGTGCTATATTAGCATACCCTCAGCTTCTGCTTCATTCTAATACCCTAAAGCAATCAGACATTTAGTCTTCTTTCCAGTTCTTTTATAGACCACTTTTTCTTTTCTCCATTAAAACACACACACACACACACACGCATGTGAACAAGAACAGATTCAGAAAAAAAAACTCAGATAATGACTGCTATTTTTAATACTTAAAATTCACTGCTGGTTTTAGATTTGCACATAACTGTATTTGTTTTTACGGCCAGAATCATTTGCAAAACTATCAATATTTTATAAAAAGAAGTTTTACCACTTACTAAATTCAATAATATTCATGGATAAGCAGATGCTGCTTCCACATTATTTAATATCACATTACAGTCTTTCATCATCATCACATATGTTCTCAAATCAACTGCAAAAAAAAGAAGACAGCAAAGTAAGTGTGACATTTTTATCAGGGTACTGAGAATAAAAATTGGCATGACAGCATTTAAGTTCATTACAGTAATTCTTAAAATCATATGCTGTAAGAGCAATGCCCTGTCACATCCCAGATAACTTTTGTGAACGGAATATGTTGAGTTTGCCTTAGCATAAACGGTATACAGGTAAATTAATCATTGTTTCCTTATAAGCCAGCATTAAAAAATTTAGAACAGGGTTATTAGAATAATTTAAGTTACACTAATTCAAGGAAAATGATTTATCACATTAAATATTTTTTAATAAATAAGTATTTAGTGTTTTAGGAAAATTTTTCTAAATACGATTTTGTTCAAAGATGTCAGATATTCAGTCAAAAGTATGCAAATCATTTATAATTATGTCAAGTATATTATAAATTATACTGTTAGTCTCCAAAATCTCAAAAATAGCTTTTTAAAAATCTCTCCTATGTAACGTATGTAGCTTCTGTCTCTCTTATTGCATTTACTGCATCTTGCTAAAGAAACTTGCATGTTGTACACATTGGTAATTTAATCAGAAACAAAACTCTGTTCTTCATGAACTCAAATCAACTGAAATGATTCTTTAATTTCTTTGAATTTTTTTAGAGTCTAGGTATTTTGGAAATTTTTACCACTAAAGAATATAACCTGAGGAAAAAATATTGCAGAATCATCTTTTAAAAAATGCTATGTTCAATTTTTCTTGGAGAAATGAAATTTCTGTACATAAAGTTTCAACTGCCTATTATTTGCTTACTTGCCACTTATTGTGTTAGAAAACATTTTGTTATGCAGTATAATGCACTCTCGCCATCAGAATGCCTATGTCCTAATTCCTGGAATTAGTGAGTATATTACCTTATATGGCAAAAAGGACTTTGTAGGTATAGTTAAGGTTAATTGCCTAGAGATGAAATTACCATGGAATATTCTGGTGGGCCTAATCTAATCACGTGGATACTTAAAATTGGACAACCTTCCCTGGTTGCCGTCAGAGAAAAAGACTGAGGATAGAAAACCGTGACAGAGAATGTGCGGGGCCTCTGGAAGCTGAAAAAGGCAAGGAAATGAAATCGCCTTTGGAGCCTTCAGAAAGAAAGGCAGCTCTATGAACACTTTAATTTTAGCCCAGAACATTTTGGACTTCTTGCCACCAGAACTGTAACGTAATAAATTTGTGATGATTTAAGCAACTAATATGTGGTAATTTCTTACAACTACAACAGGAAACTAATGAAAATATATATAAAAGGTCTAAAAACTACGTTCTTTTTAATCCAATTATCACTCGAGTCTGTTTTTTTTCACTTATTGTGACACTTTGGAAATGTAACCATGTTGTGGGTATCAGTAGTTCATTCTATTTATTGCTGAGTAGAATTCCATTTTCTCTAAGCTTACAAATTAGGAAAGGGATTTCCTTTTAAAAAATGGCAATTATGAATGAAGCTGCCATAAAAAATTTGCATGCAAATTCCTAGAGTTATTTTCTAAAGAGACTGCCTCACCTTGCATTTCCAAAAGCAAACTATGAGAGTTTTCCAGTTGTTCTACGTCTTGTCACAACTTGTTATATTTTTTAGTTTTATTTTAGCCATTCTAATGAAATGTAATGCTATTTCATTTTGATTTTAATTTAGATTTCTTTAATTACAAATACTACTGAGTAAATTTTCAAGTGCTTCTCTGCCATGTGTAAATCTTTGGTGAAGTGTCTATTCGAATATTTTACCCATTTTAATTGTGATGTGTTTGTGGTATTTTGAGAGTTTCTATGTGTTCTTTATGTAATTCCTTTATCAGATGCTTTATCGTCTTTCTTTCCGTTATGTGATTTGTTTTTATATTACCTTAGTGTTGTTAAAAGTACAAACATTCTCATATACGTGGTGACAGAAAGAAATCTAACTATGGGTAAACATACAATGCAATATATATATATGCCTTACTAGTAAATTGTACACCTGAAACTTACTGGATTTCATTAACTAATGTAATCATAATAAACAAACAAATAGTGCAAATGCTCTTAATCTTGATAAACTCCAATTTATCATGTTTTTTATGAATCATGTTATGTAATATCTAAGAAATCTTGGCCTAATCCATGGTCACAAAAATGTCCCCCTATGTTTGCTTCTAGTATTATTATACTTTCAGTATTATATCTGAGTATATGATCCATTTTGAAATAATAGTTATATATGCCAAGATATGGGTCAAAATTAATTTTTTTAGATGGATTCTCAAATGTTCCAGCGCCATTTGTTAGAAAGATTATTTCTTCATTCTATAACTGTTCCACCATGGTCAAAAATCAACTATTATATAAATGAAGATCAATTTCTAGATTTTCTATTCTTTTCTTCTTAACTTCTCACAAATATCACACTGTCTGGATTACTGTAGCTTTAAAAAATGTATTGAAATGAGTTATTGTGAGTCCTCCAAATATATACATTTCAAATTTATTTTGGCCATTCTCATCCCTGAATTTTTATATTAAAATTTTAGAATCAGCTTGTCAATTTCTTTCTAAAAAACCATGCTAGGATTGTGATTATACATATCTATAACTCAACTTGAGAGAAAGGTCATCTTTACAATGTGGAGTTTTCCAATATAGGAACAAGAGGTATATCAATTTATTTGGGCCTTCTTTTATTTATTTAATAAATGTTTTGTAATTTCCATCAGACATGTCATGTATTTATTTTGTTTTATTTATATCTAACTATTCCATATTTTGGTTTGCTATTATAAAAGATATTTTTAAAAATTTAAGTTAGCAATTCGTAATCGCTAGTAAGTAGAAATACAATTTAGTTTGTTCTTATAATTCAATTTGTATCTTATAATCTTGATAAGCACACATTATTTCTAGTAGGTTTTTTGCATTCTTTTCTATGCTCCACGAAGACAATATTGGATCTGAGAATAAAGAATTTCATTTCTTGCAGTCCATTCTATATGTCTTTTATTATTATTATTATTATTATATTATTATTATTTTGCATTTTGCTCTAGCTAAGATATTTAGTACAATGTTGAAGAGTGAAAGCAAATATCCTTAATTTATAACCTTTAGGGGAAAGCATCATTATTATATTAGCTGTTAGATGTTCTTTATCAAACTGAAGTGTTCTTTATCATACTTTTTTATTCCTACTTTGTTGAAAACTGAATTTTTCCAAATGCTTTTCAGTCTCCATTGAGATAACTACATTTTTACTTGGTATGTTGATATGATGAATCATTGTTTTCTAAATGCTGAATTAAGCTTGCATTCTCAAGGAAAATCCAACTAATTTATGATGTATTGTCTTTTTTTTCCCCCCACAGTGCTATATTCAATTTGCTAATATTTTGTTGAAGATTTTTGTATCTATTATCATGTGTGATATTGTTCTAGAAATATATCTGTTCAATTTTCATTTCACAGTGATGTGAGCCTCATAAAATGAGTTGAAAGTTTTTTCTCTTTTATTATTCTGGAAGATTTTGTGAAATTTTTATTTCTCCATAATATTAATATAATCCACCAGCAGTCATTTATGTCACTTTTTTTTCCTATTGCAGATTTTTCAGTATGAATTCAATTTATTTAATAGAGATAAAACTATTCAGATTATATATAAGCTTTGATAGTTTAAGAACTTGTCTATTTCATCTAAGTTATCAAAATTATGAGCATGGACTTGTTTGTAATACTAAAGTCCTATCAAAATCCCAATGATTTTTTTTTTTTGCAGAAATATTAAAACCCATCCTAAAATTCACAGGGAATCTCAAAGGACCCTGAATAATCAAAATGATCTTCAAAAAGAGGAATGAAGCTGAAGGGCTCACACTACTCGATTTTAAACTTATAACAAAGCTAAAACAATTAAAACAGTGTGGTGCTAGCATGGACAAATGGTAGAATAGAGAGTTCAGAAATAAACTCTTACATATAAGGTAAATGATTTTTGGCTAGGGTTCTAAAATCATTAAATGAAGAAAGGACAGTCTCTTCAAAGAATGGTGCTGGGAAACTGGACAACCATATGAAAATAAATAAATAAATAAATAAATGGATGAATGAATGAAATGAAGTTGAAGACTTATCTAACATCATATATAAAAATTAACTTAAAATAAATCAAAGACCTAAATATAATACCTAAATGTATGAAATTCTTAGAAGAAAATATAGTTCAAAAGCTTCAAAACATTAGATTTGGCAATAATATCTTGGTTATGTTACCAAAGGCACAGACAATGAAAGAAAAAATAGAAAAAATGGACTTCATAATTTTTTAAAAATTGTGTATCAAAAGATACTATCAACAGAGTATAAGCACTGACTTACACCATATCTATATTTTTAAGATTTGTATGTTCTGATGTGATATCCTCCTTTCATTCCTAATTATTATAATTTGAATATTCTCTCTCATTTTCTCTGCTAAGTTCACAGAGAGTTATAACAATATTATGTCAAAAAGCATTTAAATTCAGGTTTGTAGCAATCTTCCCTACTGTCTTATTTTTCAGTGTTAAATATCATTGATTTCTTCTCATCATTATTATTTTCCTTCCATTTTCTTGCTTCGGATTTAGTTTGTTTTGTTTTTATTTCATTATTCTGTCTCCTAGTGGAAGAATTTCTCCCCTTCTGGAACCAACAGAGCATAAGGCCATGGGAACAGGAAGTAGAAATTTTGCTAGTGGATCACTAGGGGTAATAGTGAATGTTGCCCCTCCCATCTCCATCCCTGGTTACTTGGATCTGTGAATCCTGGCTATAGAAGAAACAGAACTATATTTTAGACATTGATTTAAAACATACATAGCCTTCTGGAGATCCTGTCATGGGGTCGTAAGATATAGGCACCTAGTTGTCACTGTAACTCAGCCTTCAGAAGAACGTCCACCATTCTATCAAAACAGCTGTTTCAGGATGATAGGTAACCTGGTAAAGTCAGTGAATTCAAAGTGCATAGGCCCACTGCCACAATTCCTTTACTGTAAACTGAGTTCCTTGATCAGAAGCAATGCTGTGTAGAATAACATGCCAGTGGATGAAGCATTTTCTAAGTCTGTGAATGATAATTTTGGCAGAAGCACTACATATAGAAAAGGCAAATCTGTATCAAGAATAACTTTCTATTCTAGTGAAAACAAAATGCTGTCCCTTCCGCGGTGGAAGCTATCTAATGTAATCAACTTGCCACCAGATAGCTGGCTGATCATCCTGGGGAATGATGTCATATTAGGGTTCATTGTTGGTCTCTGCTATTGGCTACTTGGATATTCACACGGGCATAGGTTAGATTTTCATCCGTACTCTCTGTAAGACATCTAACACTCAATCAGGTTAGCAGCATCTGAGTACTGTGATATTTAATAGGACCAGTGAACACGATATCATAGTGATGTGACCACTATTGCAAGTTCTTTGCTATAAAGTACCTGAATTGATGAAATGTTGTGGAGGGTCTTATATTGGTAGATGAAATGCTTTGGAAGTCTCAAATAGTGGAGTTATCTGAGGCTCTATGTTCAAGACAGGCAAACCCATAGCCAAAATGGGCATATTCCAATCAAGATGAATCTCTGCCTTTTCTGGAAAGGTAGGAGTACAATATAGTCAAATTTCTAGCCATATCTAGTTGATATCCTAAAGAGATGGGTACCAGATGAAGAGTTTAATGTCAATTTGTTAACGGCAAATTAGTCATATACCCGCAGCAGTGACTAGATCAGTTCTTAAACCCAGGGAGTGGAAGTCCACTGGGTCCAAAAATAGCTACCATCCTACTATCATTGCTAATGTACTTTGCCTATTATGTCAGCACTGAGAAGGCTGATAAAAGAAGTTGGCTAATATCAACCAGTTGAGTCATTTTGTCTAGTTGGTTTAGTGTCACTCTTGGGGAGGATGGTATCTGGCGTGTTTTAATGTGCTGCACAAAGTTAGTTTGAATTAATGCCCGCCTTTGAGTCTTTTGATCTATTCTACTACTGGCATTTTTACTTCAAGTAATATGGACCATTGTTTTCTATTTCCAAGAGTCATACTAACCATGTCCTGGAGTTCTTTCCACATTGTTAAATAATATGCCCCAAAAAAGTGCTCCCATGTTTACAAGCACTCCTTATATAAAGGATGCATCACTTCATCATCTTTAAGAAAGTGTAGGGGTAGAGGTTAGCAGTGAGGAGTGAGATACTTGCTCAATCTCAGAGGATTAAAAGGAAGCAGTTCTTCAAGTTTTCTAAGGTGCTGCTTTCTACCATATCTCAGGATCCAATTTCTTCTTTGTCTATATGACTTGCAGGCCTAGTAATTCAACCAACTCTGGGTATCTGCCACCTTTGTGATAAAGTCTTTGTATTACCACTATACTTTTCTGGCCCCTAGTTGGAGGAAATGAGATTCTCTTTTTATGTTGCCAAGGAGGCCCTTTGGCTTTCACAGTTAGCCCTTAATTGATGAAAAATCACCTTTCGTCTTTTATTTTCTTTTACTAAATCATCTATTGCCCCTAGCAACATCCAACTGATTCTATAGTCCCTGTAATAACTTCTCCCATAATTCTGAAGACTGATACATTTTACCTGCAGGTGTAATGTTTTTACTAGTATACCATCTCAACTTAGGACCTTTAAAATTTCTAATGATTGCATTGCTTCTATGGTAGGCAACCAGGAGGTGATTCAGCTCCAAAAACCCATTTTACACTGAGTTTCCTCAGACCCCTTCAGGCACGAGTCTGGTCCCTGAGAAATAGATTGTGAGAGGGAGATTTGTGTCCACGAATTTTATTGGGGCATATTAAGAAACAGCACCAGTCATGAAGTTAAGGAAGCAGAACTGGCAAGGCAGGAGTTACACAAAGGCCTCATTCGATTTCACAGGGAGTTCTGAAGCTGAGAGAAGCATTTCGAGTTGTTATGAGGCAAACGGTATGGATCTTTGCTTGCATCAGTCACTGGATGTGGGCTATCTTTCCAGATATGGTACAACCTTCAGAATAGTAGATTCTTTGGGGAGGGTCCTGAGGATAGATTTACTTGAGGGCTATCAGTAGGCAACATTCCTGGAGGCCAGTGACCTGGGTGGGGAAGATAGATCAGAGCCTCCTTCCTGAAGGGGCAATCTGCTAGTGTTCCACAATATCCAGTACAAAGGTTTTGACTCTAATATAGGTTCCAAAATATATTTTATTTTCATTTAGCCTATAAATTACTCACTTCCCAATATTACTGCTGATTTCTACATAAAATAGTTGTAAAAAGTAAGCTCTTTATCTCTGGTTGGAAGTCATGTTGAGTTCTATTTTTCATTAGGAAGATTTCATGAGTGTCAGGTCTCCAATTCATAGCTAAATAATGAAGTGGAATTTTCTTTGGTCTTTCTTCTCTATTTGCCTATTTATCATTAGAATCATCATCTCAGATCTTCAACTAAAGGCTCAGTTTTATGCACATCATCTAGCTAAATTTTTTGTTTTTGCTTTTTAAAAAATAATTTAGCTCCTTTGAATGCAATGAGTGAAGCAGACACTTTCCACTTGCATGATGGTATAAGGCCTATAATTTGAAGTAGCTTGTGCTGGCATTTTGGTATAACACAGAACAAATGTAGGGCAAATTAAGCCCCTCTGGTAATCTAATTCAAGGATTAGCACTTTATTTTTGTTAATTTCCTGCAATGTGTATCTCTTTTCATCATTCACATTCACAATTGTGTAGGTAATATTTCTAAGATTTACACTTACATATTTTTTGTAGAAGAGAAGTAATAATAGATTACAGTGCAGAGTGAAAAAGTCCAAATTACATGGGAAACTAATGGTGAACACTGGTGAAAAGCCTCACCTCCTTTCAGTTGGATAAAGCAGCATCTTTTTGATGTAATGATTATGTATGAAAGTAGGAAGACTTAAAATTTTCTACAGAATGTTGGTTGGGTTCCATCAGTTTTTCCCTGATGAAACTCACAACTTCAACTTCACTGACTAAAATTTTCTCATGGTTTCTGGTTTATAAATGACCAATATACCTATAATCCTGGGCAGTTAAATCTCTTGAATATATGTTTGTGTTTTTCTGAATATTTTAATAAGACAGTATGAGATATTAAAAAAACATGTATTATATATCGAAAGCTTCCATATCCTTTTAAAAATGTTAAAATAAAACAAAAATAAATAGAAAATTATATAACATAAAAGCCATAGTGATAATTTGGATCGTAAGAAATAGAAACATTCAGAGAGCTTATTGAAAAAACAAGCAAACAAACAAACAAAACAGTCTCTCTGGTAAACTGCAGGCCTCAAACTTTGCTCTTACTAACCTTCGCCTCCTAAGTTTGCTGCCATGTGTGTTAACTCAAGCAATCTTGCACAAGTTAAAGAAAAAGACTTAGCAATGAAAAAAAAACATTTTCCCACTAAGCAATGAAAAAAAATTTTCCGACCATTTGACATGATAAAATACTTTAAAAAGTACAAATTTTGAGGAAGACAGAAATAATCCAAAGTAAACATAATTGATAATTTTTCTCTCATTATAAAGCAAGTATTGTAAAAAGCCTTAGAATCTCACATTTAAGGAGGGGAAGGTAGCGAGTTGTTAAAGTTTAGTAAAGAGAGTATGATTTGAGAAATGGGAAAAATATAATGAAGTTAAGAAATCTTACCAGGATGAGGCTGATAGAACATCTTCGCCCAACTTAAAAATTTAATACTGGAATTATTTCCCCTGGTTTGTGTAAGTAATACCTCCTTCACTAGACCTACCTACTGATCTCTGGCCCCTCTACGCTGATGAGATTGGAATAGCAAGGCAAATCCTGTCCTATAGTGTATATTTTTCATTATCAAGATATAAACAAACAGTAAGTATTTCTATTTTCAGCGTATTCATTCAGTTGGTCATTGATAGTCATTGAGAAAAATGTTTTCATATTTATACAGCATCACTGAAGTTAACTATACCAAGAGATATTAAATGTAAGAGTGAACAAAAACAAAATAATGCTTTATAAAACAAAGATCATAGAAACAGTACCTTTTGAATGAATGCTGACTGGAAATTTTGACAATTAAAAATATAAGTATTATTGATAATACCCTTACAATTTACTTCTATACAAAGCCACAGCAAATTAATCTAGAATAAAATGATAGTATTAAAGAGTTTCAAAATCATTCACCTGATCCAGATGTGGTACAATTTATTAGGGTGTTGTACATGTTGTTGGCATTCTTTTTACTGTTATAATCATAACAATGGGATAATATGGATGCTTACATATACTTATATAGATATGTATTAATTCCTTGTTTAAGAGTACTTATGCTCATTATTTTTTTCCAGTGGATACAAATTATAAGTTTTTTTAAGAATATTTCATTTAACCAAATTCAGTTTGTTTAAAAAATAACTTTTGATGTTATCTTATTGTATTTAACTATGAAAAAAAATACTGTTTTAGGAAATTATAATAATTATCATTATGATTAAATAATAAATAGAACAATTGGTATAATTATTAACACTTAAACATTATAATTATTAACACTTAAAGATTAGATGTTCCAGGCCTCATTCTAAATATTTTTCATATATTAACTGTATATTATGCATAGTTACTTACCTAAACTTCACTATAGCTCTTTGATGTACTAATATCCCCATATTGAAAATAATGGAACTGAGGAACAAAAGTTAAATTACTTTCCTAATTTATGGAAGTTACTAAATATTTGTTGTATAATAAAAAAAATAACTGACCTCTGTTCCTTGTTTCTGGAAGTCTCTAAACCCTTGGAATTTCCAGAATGATAGGGGTGTCTTTGTTATTCACAGTGGGCTCCTGAGATCACACTTGACAGTTTATACTAAAGAGCTGGCCTATGGTAGCTCTAGATAGTTTATGCTAATGATATAACTCAGGATAAGTTAAAGTCATCTCAGGCCATGTATTTATTTCACTAGTACCATTGTATTATATAAGGAACAATGTGTAACGACCACAGAGTCTGTTTTTGTGTTAAAAAAGAAAACCTCAATATTTCTAATTTTGAAAAAAATGAGTCTACGTATTTACGCCAAAATAGATACAGTCCTACTTTAAGTTTCATACTTATCCTGTTTATCTTTTTATCTTTAAAGACTTCAAAAAAAAAAAAAAACTGAAGTGAAAGAATAACAATGTAATTGACATAGACCCACTACTTTTCATGGTTAGTTCCAGAAATTCAAGAAATACTTATTTTTATCTGGAACTGTGCCATACACAAAGAGTCTACTGCCTTTTCTTTTCATGTAGGAAAAAAGAAAAATTAACAAAAATCAAAACAAACAAAAACTAAACTCAAACCAAAAAAAAAAAAAAAAGTTTTGGAAGATATTATCATCCTCTAATCACTCTTTGCTCTTTTATTCCACATAGGAAATACCAGATCAAAAGTCACTAAGTCTAATTCATATAATCAAAGGAATTAATAGCTTATAGATGATGTTTAAAATATAAAATGTAATAGGTTGTTTATAGTGTCTTTCCTTATATTTAGCCAGGAGAATTGCATTGCACACCTCTTTTTAAAGATATTTATTATTTTACTATGATTCAGCCATTACTATGGATGTCATATGCTTCCTCAAGTCATCCTAACTCTAATAACATCAACAGTTAAAAAAATACTTAACTCTAAATAATATTTATATAGGGCCTATCTCCACTGTTCTCGTTACTGAATTTTTGCTAGATTCATTCAAATGCTTACAGAAAAATTAAAATAAAGAAAGATGTACAATAAACAAGAAGAAAAGCTGACAAGGAAGAATGTATACAAAACATCTCTGTTAATGTGGGTATTTATATCCATTCAAGGGACTAATAAAGCTGTAGCAAATACACGAAAAACATTAAGTCAACTTATAAAGACCTGAAAGGCGTTTTCATCCTAATAACATTATTTCACTCTTACCAAAATTAATTCAGGGTAAGAATCCACGTGAATCAATAGTAAGTACCCAACCCGAAATGGAGTGATTGCTTTGAATGATTTCCAATACATCATATCTTATTATATTAGGATATGACAGGTTATGCTGTGCTTCATTGGGTTACATAATATCGTTTTGAATATAACTCCAAGTCTATCTAATATAAGATGATGAATCAGGAAATAAAATGACAAGGACTCATTTACTTCCAGGTCTTAAATTAGGTTTTTCTGTCCACCTAAATGGAAGCAAGGAAACCAAAATGGGTTCCGAGAGGGCTGTCTCATTCATGTCACTGAGCAATTATCAACTACTACCTCTAGTTCATTATGGGCATAAATGTCTGATGTCTCTGTAAGTACTCGCATAAATGAGACAGCTTCTATGGAACAGCATATATCTAGCTTTCTACCGGTTTGGTGTGGCTGTGATACTTTGAGAAGCATTCTGTCAAATTTGGGAATCAGAATACTACATTCAAAAATTACTATAATCTGAGACCGCCATGGAGACCAGCTATGATCCCATTATAATATATATTAGGTGAGGAAACAAACTTAATGAACATGTTTAAGAATCTAGCAATCATAACTGAATAGAATGTGATTTGGTATATATATTCTATAATATGAACACAAGAAATAGAAAACTGAAAACAAAAACTTTTTTTTTTTTTTAATTAAGAAGCAAAGAGCATGTTTTATTTCATTTAAAACTTACTCTGGTGTCATGGATAATAAATATTACACTGCATTCCAACATGTTAGGAGTAAAAGTCTCATCACAGAAAAATGTTCATTTTTATTGTGTAAGTAGAAAGGGGGGTAATTTTAAAGGGCATATGTCCAAAGGTGTTCCAGATAACTTTATGTAAAAGATGTATCAGCAGATTATTGGTACTGAAATATAAAAATATTTAATTTCACTTAATATAAATGAAAGAAAATGTGATATTTAATAAATGCAGATAAAAAGAGGTTGGAGTCAAAATATTTTAATTTAATTAATCCTCTGTATTTCTCAGATATGCTTTCCCATGTTGTATACTCATATTTCAAGGTTCTAGCAATATACAAATCTAAGAAAAATAGATGGATCTCATTAAGACTTCAAGAAAAAAGTTACTTGGAGATACAGGAGAACATGATGACAAAAATGATATCATTGTATTACTCTCTAGTTAGTTTACCTGTGATGTAGATATAAGTCTGAATGTTAGGTGATCAAATGTTCATTTGTTAGCACAAGTTAAAGAAGAGGGAAAAAAAAAAGGAAACTCGATTATCTGCCATAGACTTTATGTTGTTAAAACTTGAATATACGCCCTTAACAACTGTGCTACTGATTCAGAAAGTATTCTAACAAATTGCCTTACATACTTGCCCTCAGAGAAAATATTTATGGGTTACAATCACTAAAATGTATTTAAGAATATTTAGGTGCAATTGCAGACCAAAAGATACAGGCGCGCCACATGTAATAGTAATACACCTGCTTCTCTCTTCTAGTTGGAATATGCTAGTTTGGTTGATAATTAATGGAAGAGACAATATTTAATTATACTCCTTTAGTCAGATAAATCAATACTATTTTCAGTAATAGAAAAATTTTAGCTTCAGCATTCTAGCTCTATTCCAAGACACAAGAAAATATTCTATCCAATAAAAATCCTGCTGTGGTTTCAAACTGATAATATGGTCTTCAATGCACTGAAATGTAATTGGCAAAGAACTTGTCCAACCTAAGGATAAGTTCCCCTGAGTTGTGGTTTGGCAAATATCCAGCTATTTACTAAGCACCACGTGATTTTTTTAGATGGATGACACTAAAAAAATTAAGGGTTTATTATAAAACTTTTAACAAAATTGATATTTTGCTGTAATGCACAATTAGGAGGTTGATAAAAACAACAACAAGTTACTAAAATACATTCTTTTATGATATTTACTTTTCCTTCTCATTTTATCTTGTCTCAAAGGTGTACTAATCTGCTAAATAACCAAGAATTTGCTCCTCTAGTAGTTTTTAAGTTGCATTAAGTTTTGAAATGGATGGGGCATCTATTTTGATGATTCAGGTGATATCTACCATCAATATAAAGATATCAGGGATATAATACCAGTTTTCAGAAAACATCTTCCATGTTAAAAGACTAGACATCACATCTCAACACACAATTTTTTTACTTTTATGCCATCTGCACAGAAACGAGGTTCTCGCCTCAACTAGAGCAATTAGCCAATGAAAAAAGAAAACTTGTTGTCTTGAATATTGTTTTCTTCTGAGCTTTTAATATAGGTTAATTTGGTTTTACCTACTAATTATATAGGAAAATTTCACTTTTTTTCTGTTTTTCCTCATGTATGTTCATTTTTCTTATTTATTGCCTAATAGCCACTCCCTCCCTTCTTTCCCCTCTCTCTTACCCCCATCCATCCACCTTCTCCCTTTCCCTCTCTCTCTTCCCCCCACCCAAGGCTGTTAATGATACCTAATAAAAGAGCTCTTGATTAGTTATTTATTATTTATCTCATTGGTTTATGCATTTACAATATTAAGGAAATTGGTATCTCAACAAATTTAATATACCATTGTACTTATGTTAAAAGCTCCCAAACAAATCTTTTTAGTTCTTTTCCAGAGGTTATTCTTTGTTTGGGCCTTTATAAATAGGCATATAGACTAAATTATCAAATTATGACTAAAAAAAATAAAATAAGCCAATATTTGAGAATCAAATGAGCACAACTTTCCCTGTAAACTAACAAAAATCCCTCATTTTAAAATGAGAACAAGAAAAAAATTATAAAGAATTAGTGTGAACCAAAAGTAAAACTATATGTTCTATACAACTATGGAAATAGAATAAAAATTCTAACTAAAAAAAGTGTTTCTCTATGAGCTCTTGCTAAAGAATAGTCTATTTAATATGATAGAATTATTAACTGAGTATCAAAATACAGAGCTTGTTTATTGCTCCATAAAATAGTTTTGTTGGTAAGTTCAGTCATATCAGCAATAGGTTTCATTGTGCAAAACCCATATTTTAATACTAAATAGATATGCTAATATATTATAATATATAACATATAGTATTTGTTATATGTGTATATGTATAAATATATATCAATATATATCCAAATTAATTTAATAAAAAATGTGAACAAAGATGTAATAATGACAATAGTTCACAAAGTAATCGAAGTAATTATGTAAAGTGGGATAAAATAATTAACAAAATATTCTTTTTCAACAAGCATCACAAGTTCTTTGCATATATATTATTCAAAATGTGAGAGTAAACAATAATTTAAAGTGCTTTTTTTTAAGTAAAAGGAAATTTAAAATAATTTTATATTAACAAGGAAGTTGTCAAGCAATGAAACTTTTATTTTTTATAGTAATGTTTCACTGGAGCATGGGGTTTCTTGGAACAGTAAATTCTCTCACTCAAAATATCTAAATTCAAATATCATCAGTTTGCATTTTGATTAAAGACAAAACAGATGTATAAGGATGAGATCTAAATAGATATTATCATTAGGACAGAAAGGTTATTCCTGCCCAATTGACATGATAAATTAGGAACACAAGCCTTAGAACACATAGAGCCTCTAGGTATCATGACAAAGAAAATACAACTTGATATTAAAATGTAGGGTTTTTTCTATATATACACCGTTTTAAAGGCAGCTGCCCTCTCTAATTTAAAATATATGAATATAATTAAAAATCAAATGATCAATGCAATTAATAATTCTTATCACTTTTACTCTATGTTGAATAAATTCCAAAGTAATCCTGAAATAAGAGCAGATATCACTACAAAAAGAAGAAATGCCATGGTCTACATTTATTCTGTTACTCTAGCTAGTTAAATTTTGTGATCCTAATGATCAATCAATTACACATTTATAAAGCACCTATATATACAAAATGATATGTTATAGAATTTCATGCGTCATAATTAGCATGTCATAATAACATAATGACATATTATGACATAGTATGTCATAATAACATGCTAATTATAGCCCTAATGACATATTATGACATAGCATGTCATAATAACATGCTAATTATAGCCCTTCTGGTCTACATACATATGTGGCATTTGGTAATAGGAGAATCCTTACATTTGAAATTCTTTTGCAAGATATGCCTAGCCTGTTCAGGATTGCTTGTGGAAAACAAACACATGAAATATAAAACTGAAAGCAACAAATGAACAAGACAAACAAAATCTCATAGACACAAACAACAGTTCAGTGGTTACCAGAGGGAAAGGGTGTAGATTTGGGGGACATAGATAAGGGTAAATGCGGTCAAATATATGGTTGCAGAAGATTTAACTTTGGATTGTGAACAAACAATGTAATATACAATGATATATTACTGAATTGTACATTGAAACCTATATAATTTTACTAACCAATGTCACCCCAATAAATTTAATTTAAAAAAGAAAAGAAACATGGAATTTTAGGATCTATTGTGAAGCTCCTTGAGAAATGTATTATAAACTGTAGGTGGGTGATCATACTTATTGAGGGAAAAATTGATACGGAATTTATATATGGATAGAAGTGACAGATACAGAGATATTATGGAAGTGCTAGCAATTATTGTATGTCAAGATTACGAATAAGGGTAAAGTTCAAGGTAAATGTATGTTTTCCATAAGTAATATTTGTAAACAAGAGCGGAATTATAAGAGTCCTAGAATACCATAGTTTGCATTCTTTTTTTTTTTTCATATAATTCATTGGTATAATGTGAGGAAACCTTTTCTCCATCCTATGGAACTAGTCTACGTGAATGGCTCCTAAATATTATAAATATGCACGTGACCTCTTCACATCAAGCTTTTCTTTGGCTGCAAAGTAGGTATTTTTAGCAACTAAACAGAATGTGAGCCCTTCTAAAGTTACATCAATTAC
The DNA here is from genome assembly GCF_000325575.1 of Pteropus alecto. Taxonomy (NCBI): domain Eukaryota; kingdom Metazoa; phylum Chordata; class Mammalia; order Chiroptera; family Pteropodidae; genus Pteropus; species Pteropus alecto. The sequence goes on from NW_006436298.1 coordinate 2,099,790, forward strand.
ATAATCTGCTGATGAGTGCCTAAAAAGGTAAGGATGTATAAGAAATTAAAGCATAAGGAAAGGGCACATCATCCTGAAAGGTCAGAGGAAATTCATATTAAAAAAAACAATTTCAAAAAATAGGAAACTTTAGTATAAATAAGAGGATCTGGAGAACAGAGAAGGCCCAGAAAGGTTTCCTGTAATTTCATGCTTTTTAAAAGTAAAGAGTATTAGCGAAGATAGACAACCCCTGTTCTGTCCACTACCCAAATTTGGGCAGGGTGAGGACCCTAGAAGTCCATAGGTCATATTTCTGTTGATAAACTGAACAGTAAAGTCAGAGAAAGAATTAGGGCTGGGAGGTCGAGGTTTGGGGTGGGCTAGCCCGACATTCATGACTCAACACCTGTGCCACGTGGGGAGTTACCTGGTTGAGAGGTGATACCCTCTACCACCGAGTTGCTGGGTGACCTGGACCAACTTCCCTCTGCCTGGTTCTTGCTTCCTCGTCTGTGAAGTTCTTGCCCAGCCAGGCCCAGCTGCAGATGAGATGCTTCTGGCAGGCGGTGAGAACGCAGTCCCTCCAAGAGTAGGAGTGCAGGACATTTCTTGGGCCATCTTCGTGCTCTACAGGGGCTCTAGCAGTAGCACCTCACGGACATGCAGGCACATCGCGGCACTCAGCACCCAGAATGAGGCTAGTGGGCCGCAGAGCTCCGGGCCTCTGGGCTAGTCTTTTCTGTCCTTGCCCCCAACAGCTGCCCTGGATGGTGTTACCTGGGCCAACCGACCGTGAATGGGGCGTTGCCCTCATCCGCAGTTCCTGGGCGGTCCGCTGGGCACGTGGAGTCACCGGGAGCAGGGCAGAATTCACCACACGGAGCTGCTAGCAACGTGACGTCAGGGCTGCACAGTGTCAGTGCAGCTGGTGAAGATATTGCACATCCTCAGTGTGCTCCCACAGAGAAAGGTGCATCCTGGCCAGCCCGTGGAGCTGAGGTAAGAGAGAGAGCCAGCCTTGGGAAGAGGAGAGAGTAGCCCAGTCTCAGTTGGCAGATTCAGGGCCCACCTCCTCCTCTCCACTCCACTGTTCTCATCACTGGATGCTACCGTCCACTCAGCCCACGTAAAATTGAGGTCCAGAGCCATGGGTTTGACCTCGCACCTATTTCTATGATGTAGGCCACCACTCAGCCCACAGTGAAGGACCACACAATAACCAAGTTATTTTAACCATCTGTCAACACATAGCGGTTATCAGGGCTGCAGAACGAACACACACACAAACACACACACACACACACACACACGCTTCCTTAATGAGCAGAAGCAGGAGCAGGCTGGATGGGAGGCATGGGCAAGAAAACAAATTTGTTCGGTGGCCCCTGACTCACTTGGCCAATGGATTACAGCACCCTTACTCTTGGTAGTATAGACAGGGTAGACAGGGAAGTTCAGGCCCTCTTCAGCAGTCTGTATACTGGGGCTGGTCCAGGTGTATTGATGGCTATCGTTGCACAGGTACAGGTGGCCCCTGGCATGTGGTGACAGAAACAAGTTCTAACTAAGGCAGCCACTTCAGAGATCTCACCTTGGTCTTGTCAGTCGGTCATTCCTCACATTCCTCACACCAAACTTGCTGGTGTCCTTTTTGATGAGATGCAGGTATTGTACCTGGCCAATAGAAAACCTCACTAGTATAGAGATGGTCTCTGTGACAGCAGCGAAACGGTTGACATCTTGGCAGGTGGGATGGGTGCCCTTATAGATGATGTATATAATGCAAAAAGACATGGATGACTTCCTATAAAATAGGAATAGACACTCATAAAGAGAAATACTAAAATGAGAAGTCTATGTGACTCAGAGAATGATAATTAAGAGATAATTCTCTTCAGAGATTATAAAGGAGGATATAAAGAAAACTCAAGGAAATTAGAAATGATTATAAGAAAACCCAAATTTTGTGAGTGATTAGTCCATGCTAAAGGTAAGAAAATCCTAATTAACAGAATGTAAGATTAAAAATTATGCTCATGTTGGAGAGAAAAATAAATAAATAAAAATTATGAAAGATAATATATGATGTCCCACCTATAGTAGTAAATTTTCAAAGATAGCAGAGCATCGCCAGTTTGAAAATTTCCAGCTCAAAATTTAAAAATAACTGAAGTGTAGTTTTGAAAATATTACAAAAACTTATTTTTTGCAAAAGAAAATATTATTTGAAGTAGTACTACACTTAGATGAAATTTCAAATTCAAGAATGAAATAGTGTGGTCAAGAAATAATAGTATCTTTACTAAACAGTAAAATAGCATAAATTAAGAAAAATCTAAAAAATTATGTTACACGAAGGGTTAAAATTTTTAATTGCCAAAAGTTGAATATATAATATACTACTGAAAAATATTGAAATGATGACTCAAAGGACTTCTGTTAAAAACTGAGTGGTCTAGTCATTAAAGTAACGAATCAAATTCTCCTAAATTTCTTCTTATGCAGAGAAGAATTAGAGCACTCTATAGAAATTTTATAAGTAATGGCAGGTTTTCAAATATAGAAAGAGTGAGCTAATGTAGAATGTATACCTCTCAGTTATGTTTAGTGGTAAAAAAAGCATACCAATGACCAAGGAGAAAATATGGAAAATAAAGCAACAGTAAAAATGCATAAATATAGAAGTCATAAACATAAAAGTATAAGTAGCACATTAATTATTAACAGACATGTAAATATGTAAAGTTTTATCATTATAATATTCAGATTTTAAAGTTTATACTTGCATAGTACTTAAAAATTCTGGAGCAAAGTGAGTGCTCAGTAGATAATGATGATTACAATGATTATAATGATCATTGTTCTGTGCCATTTTTAAAAAGCATATATATTTATATGTAACTATGTAAATTAAGGCAAAACACAAATGTGTAATTAATGAGGGAATGATTTTCTTATATTAATCGATGCTTTAGTTTTTGGATTTCTTTTCCTAAGTTTCTAATTTCTGTTTGATATGTCCACCATTTATTCAGAGAACTGTGTAGTGGAAAACAGAAATGTATAGAAAAGTCAATGATTCGATCTGTCTTGCAAAAGCCTAAGGCCTCAGTGGAACAGAAAGACTTCTAAGGCATAAGCAATACATTGTAAAGAATTCTATTGACTCAGAGCTTCTCTAACTGAAGAATATATAGAGGTTTCTTATTCTGGGGGAGGAGAAAATCTGAGATCCCTAAGAAACATAACACGCTGGTGAGAGAGGTAGCAAAATTTTAAGATAATTTTCTGGAATCTATAGAAATTGCTGATGAGAATCAGGATACTACAACATAACCTAAAAGAAACAGGGGTTTTCTAAGTGATGTCAATGTAGAAAAAACATCTAGCAAGATAGAAAAGTCGAGTGAGTGTCCCTCACCCTACATCTTAAGAAAGTCTTATATAAATCCTCTTGAAAGAGGGTGGAGGAAACCAATATTAATGAAACCCAATACTGCTTTGGAGTAAGTTTTGATATCCGATAGGAATAGGAACTCAGAAATGAAGTTGTTTCCAAAACTTTAAAAGAAAAAGTTCTTATTTTTGTATATTTAAATTTCTGAAATGAAATTTTGTATCAATGGCAATTATATATAGATATATGAATACTTATGTGCTTAATAGTGTCATATCAAAATAAATGTAAACTTTTTATCAAAAATTATCTACTTATAAAAAAACATGACAATTTACAAAACAATGAATAAAATTGATGTGTTTATAAGTACACAAATTTTAAACATTTTCTTATTTATCAATAATAACAACCTAGAAAAATTATGAACGAAAAATTTTTCTTGAATATCCTCAAGAAAAATATTTGAAGTACTTAAAAATAATTTTAATAACAACATTATATGATTTAAAGGCTATTTGAATAAACAAATATATAAAATGAGTCATAATTATAACAATGTAATTATGTCATAGGTTAATGTATAAATATTACTACAAATTAAAAGGCCCAAAGGAATAAATTGAGAAATTTACAAATTTAATAAAGTATTTTAAAAAGCTTGCCAAATACAAAATAAAAGTTATAAAATTACTATCATTAATATGTAGAAAAGAAACCAGGTAGAAATTATAATTGGAAAAAAAACCATTTTAATAATAGTCATATGTGTTATCTCAAAACCAAGAATGATAATTTTGCTTTCAATTATAAAAAAGGTGATGATAAATTAGATTGCAAAGAGATTTCCTATTTTCTTCCATAGAATGTATAAATAGAAGATAAAACTATGCACTTAAATTTCCATTTATGAATGAGATGGGGAAGCTCGGAGCAGACCAACTAGCATTACATGTGAGAACAACTAGAAAATCTGAATAAACTACAAAAATTATGTTGGCAAAGGCACCAATCTAGAATTATATAACCAGTAAATTATATCCTTAAAAAAAAAAATCAAATTAAAACACTTCTAGAAAAACAAAAACAGAATTTCCCTTAGCCAAATTTCACTAAGGAAATGCTAATGGAGTTCTTTCAGTAGGAAATAAAAGAAAAAATTCCTCTCAAGATGAGAAAAGTGAACAGTGAGTAAATATAAATGAATGTCAAATATCTAAAACAATTATTTTAATAGCTGTGTCCTTTAAAATAAATACAAACAGACATAATAAAACAAAAAGAAGAGAGGAGGCAAATATTTTTGAAGGTTCTAAAGTTCATGCATTATTATTCAGAGTGGTAAAAATAAAAGATATCTATATAATGATAAGTTGGTTGTATAAGTTATATAGTCATCATTCAAGTCATAATTTTTAAGGCAACACTAAAAATAAGGAAAGTATCATATAATTATAAATTTATTGAAGAATAACATAAAAATATATGGTTAATCCAAATTAAACCAAGAAAGAAAATGAAAGAAACAATAACCTGATGAATCAACCATGGTAGCTGTATAATGCTGGATAATGTAGAGTATCTGTCTAAGTAGAATACTGGATAAAGTAAAGTATACAGCAAGAAACATTACTACAGATAAAGAAGGATATGATGGTTAATTTTATATGACAACTTGACTGAATCATGGGGTTTCTAAATTATTAGCTAAACATTATCTCTGGTTGTGTCTGTGGGAATATTTCTGTATGAAGTTAGGATTTCACTTGGTGAACTTGGTAAAGCAGTTTGACCTTTTCAATGTGAGTAGCCATCGTTTCATCTATTGAGGGCCAGAATAGAACAAAAAGGCAGAGGAAAGAGGAAGACCTCTTTTTGCTTTCCGCCTTTCTGTTTGAGTTGAGCCATCTCATCACATCTTCTCAGGTCTTTGCACTAAAATTTATATCATCAGCTCTCCTGGTTCTCAGGCCTTCAGACTGAAACTGAATTATACCACTGACTTTCTTGGATCTCCAGCTTGCAGGTGGCAGATCATGGGACTTCTCAATCACCATATTCATGTGAGCCAATTTCTCAACATAAATCATATATGTATATACATACATACAAACATACATACATATACATATACATATATACACACATACATACATATATACATATATGTATATATCCCATTAGCTCTGTTTCTTTAGAGAATTCTAGCTAATACAAGAGCGACTTTACAATGATAATGAATTTAAACCATCAGGAGGATTCTAAATCAGTATTCATCTCAATAACATAGCCTCCAAAATATATAAAGCAAAAATTGATAAAAGGAGAAAAATAGATCAATTTTATATGCTCTATTATCAGCCACATTAGGAAATATTAATACACTTCTCTGAAAATTCGATCGAATAGATTTAAACATTATAAAGATATAAACATTCTGAACACTGCAATTAACAAAAAATGGAAATAAAGAAATAAAGTTTAAAAATACTTAATGCTACACTGAAAATTAAGTAATTATCTTAAAGTAATCATGGATCAAACAAATTGCAGCAGGTTTTATAATATATTAAAATGATTGATAATGTATATCAAATTTTGGCTTCTGGACAAAGGAGCTACAGGCTCTGGATTTACCCTGCTGCTTGAAACAACTAAGAAATTGGACAAACTACGTGACACAATAGTTTTTAAGCAACTGAACATCAGGTATAGTGTAAACCCTGATAGTTTTTATTTTTTGTAATGCGGGTGACTGACTTAAGCTTTGATTGCCCAGATATCTACTTCAAAGAGGGCTATCTCTAATAAACGCATTGCTAGCCAGGTGATTAAATAATGAGGCAGGCTGCCGCCCTTGAAGTTTCTTTATTTAAAGATTTGTGATTGATTTACATAACTGACCTTTTGGCCACTCTTTTTCTTTCCTTCCTGTGTTTTAATTCCTGCTCTTATGTTTTAAATTCACTAATAAAGAATGAGTCTGTGAAATCCTAGCTCCTCTAACCCTGAGCCCCAATAAAAGCAGAACCCCAGGTTCTACTTTTTCTCTCTTTCTTTCCCAGCAACCTTGTTGTGTGGGCCAAGCCATACTGTGTACCCTCCAGGACTCATGAGTAATAAGCCTTGTCTCTTTCAAAGTTTTCTGATGTTTATTGCTAAGGGCATCTTGCAGTCATAAGAACCACAAGGACTGGTCCAGCCACAATACTGGTTCTAAAAGTGTAACCCTGGCCCAGGTGAGTGCCCCTAGTCTTTTTAGCAATATACTGAGACCAGCGCAAAACATCAGACAACAAAGTAGCATGATCTCTGAGAGATGAAAAGCAAATAAGGTGAGTTCTAAGATGCCCCCAGTTCATTGTCTTGAAGAGGTTTTCCAGATTGTGGGGAAATAAGGAGGAACTCAGGTAGGACCTGGCTGATGTTTACCTAATAGAAGTGAGGAAGTGAATGTCCAGTGTAACAAGACTGCTAGATGGCTAGATTTCACAGGACAGAGTACCAGAGAAGAGAGAACTGCAGACAGAGAAATCTGGATATCTGCAGAGAATCCTCTTGGAAGATTCAGCAGCACATTGTGTACATATGAGAAAACTTCCCAAATTAAGGAAAAGAACCACCAGTAAAGATTAGAGGGACTAGTATTCGAAATTGTCAAGAGCCTAGGAATAGTGCCTGTTCCTACCACTGCAACTTCATAATGCACAGGACATTGGGTAGAGTGTTCAAAAGTGTCTTGCCTTTTTAATAGAGAAGTGATGCTCTGGATTGGTGGATTGCTGTTGACTATCTCATACATTGCTGATATTAGTAAGTTACAGACACATCGGAAAACTCTTTGGAAGTATCAGCTAAAGTGAATATGTGCTTACCCCGCAATTTAGCAATTCCACATTTAGATTAAGATCCAGAAAAAAAAGTGTACAAATGATTACCACATGTACAATTTTCATATCAGTACTATTCATGATATTTGAAAACTGGGAAATTACCCAAACTATACAAAAAAATGGATTGTTGTATCCATATACTGTATAATATTGAAACGAATAAATCAGAACTACCTACAGCCTTGTGGATAAATTTCACCAGTATATTCCTGGGTAAAAGAAACTAGAAACAATAGATCACAAAATGTATGTTGTCATTTATATAAAATTCAGACAAGCAAAATTATTTTATGATGTTTGAAGTAAAAAAATCACTTTCAGCTTCTATCTCAGTGAGTGTTCTGCTATCTGTTTTAGCACTAATGGTTTATATACAACAGAGTATCAAAAGCATCCTATATAATTCTATCTAAAAATCCCAATGAGAATGAGCTGAAAATGACCCAGAAACCATGCTCAATTCTGTAGCCTAGACAGGATCCTTATTTCCTTTTTACATTTCTTTTTGCTAAAGCTCATTTCTCTCACAGTCATTGGACCAGAGTTTATTGCATATTCAACTATTTTTGGGACAGTAACATCTATATGTCTAAAATTACACATAGCTCAAGAAATTACAGAAATTAACTCATATTTTTCTTCACTAGCAAATTGTCCCACTTGTGCTCTCTTCCATTTTTGTATTTCATGTCTAGAATATTTCACTTATAGACAACCATTGCTGGTAACTTAGTAGGTAAATAGTGATTCCTCTCTTCTCCTATTATTTTTTCTTTAAAATAATAATCTGACACTGGTGGTTTTCTCCCAGATGACTCCCAAAGCCAGCTGTTCTTTTCTATCTGTAGTATTCCTACTTTAGGTCAGGTCATTATTATCTCTTATTTAGATCGATACAACAGTCTTTTTATTTATTTGCTTCTAATATTATCCTTTCCTAACATATTTATACATTTCTTGCCAATATAGTCTAAATTTCAAATTTGTACTAATAGTTCAAAATGGCCAACCATAAGTTTATCTCTCCATTCATCCAAACTCAAACAAATATATGAAAACATTAAAGGATTGGGGAAATGTAAACCAGCTGCATAAAATCTAAGGAACTCCTAAACTATAGAAAGAAGATTTTATCAGATTTAAGTTGAAGAAACACATGAAGCTACATACTAAGAAACTAATGTTGATTGTGACAATTCCTATAGCAGCAGTAAGAAGTTTTAAAATCAGTCAATAGTCTCTCTCTCTGTCTCTAAGGAAGTTCAACAGCAGCAATAATTTGTATTCTCAGCTAATTGCAAAAGGCAATTCACTAAGGAAAGTAAGTACCTGTCCTACTGAGTCATAAGTGGGAAGGAGAGCAAAATGGGAAGCAATTCTCAGAGGGTAAGGAAAACTAAAAAAGGCAGTCCTTCCAAGTAGGAAAATATTTTAAACTGCTTTATCTTCAGAGTAAAGCTCTCTTTAATTTGGCAAATATTGATACTCCAATCTACCTGTCTATAAGAAATTCTGCTAGTTGATAACTCCTGACTTCTTTTCACTGAATCTTCCTTGAAGCTTCTTATTCAAAGATCTTCAGAGATACAGATGCAGATTGCCTACTCCAATTAAAGTATTTCATTCATATACATGATGGAATTAGGAGGATCAAGGTAACCAAAATAAAGGAACCAAAATGACTTCACAGGAAATTTCGCTAATTCTAAAAGCAGAAATGATATTAAAAGCAAGTTTTATCATTGGTAAAGATTTAAATGATATATAGTGCTTCTAAAACCAAGAATGGTCTGCAAAAGAAAATGAACAATCTGAGAACAACAAAAAACTAGATATGAAAATACATCACAATTTAATTTTTTGTTATATGAATGTATGCATGAATAAATTAATAAAGGAGTGAGTAATCTTAGCTTTATATCAATATGGTGGATAAAATCTATATGGGTGGCTAAACTACCTGTCTGAGAAAATTATTTTCCTTCTTATGACTCACTAATATTTGTATTCTTTTATCTCAGAAAGTGAACATAACCTTGACTTTTACTTATTTCTGTGTTTAGCTTTTCATCTTTCATTTTAGGCTCTATACCTTGGAAGTGACCAGCAGTTCTTATTTCAACTAGGTCCTTTTCGAAGAACCTCTGATTTTGTTTTTCCTAGTAGTAGCCTTTCTGGTGTAACTTTGCTTTCATTAACTTTCTTACATAATACATATTGCCTAATTATGAGGAAAATATTCTTAAATTCTCTCTGATTTTGTAAGAAAAAATGATGGCAATTATGCTTACTTTCCTTATCTCTGTTGTCAGGTCTACCTCTGATAAACTTTTTCACGGACCTTTTTCAACCCAGTCTTTCTTTTCTCATGATATCATTCTTATATTACAGTCTTAGTAATGCTTTATTCCACAGTTGAAAAAACAAATAGTGGCCCAGTTCAAGTGGCATGTCTATGAACACAAAGATTTTATTGCATAAGCAGAACTTAGAACTCAGACCTTCTGGTTTGCATGTCAGTGTTTTGTTTGTTTGTTTTGTTTTGTCCCATGCTATATAGTTCATGTTGTCAATAATCAAATGAGGAAATGAGGAAACAACTCATGGAAGACTAATTACTTTGCTAAAATTTATGCAACTAGTTTTTGTTAATTAAGGAAACAGCTCCTATTTCAACACCCAAGGTCATAAATGGTCTGTCCTATAAAGTTAATAAACACCTGCTTCATCATTCTTTGTCTCCTTTTCTCTTCTTATTATTCAAATTCCCTAAAAGTAAAAATAATGCAGTTTGGAAAAGTAATGTTCAAAAAAATGTTAAACTTACATACTTAAAAAAAAATAAACAAGTTATGATAGGATCATTTTGTCTATCTCTTATTATAGAAAATGGGGTCAATTATTTGGATTTTTTAAAATACAATTTATGCTATCCCCCCAAAAAGCACTAGTTAAATACATACATAAATCATAAGTATGTTATATTTGATTATTTGCTTATCTTATACACACTTAATATGTGATAGACACTGTTTAAAGAATTATCATAAGAATTATACATATATTAATTTCTTTAATCCTCATTGCTATCTTTTGATGTAGGCTTTAATATTATCCTTAATATACAAAAAAGGAAACTGATGCACAGACAAATTATCTCCCTGGCCAGTAAGTAAAGAACCAGGATTTGGAGCCAGGCTATTTAGCTTCCAAATCTTTACTCTTAGTAATTATGCTGTGTTTCCTTTCAGCTATGACTATCAAATATTTAAATATTAAAAAAGATATTGTAGCCTTTCAGCTTGCTTCATGTATCTCCTGACATGATGAAATGCAAATAAGGACTCTAATATTATTTTAATATCATCATCCATACATGGGGATGAAATGGGTATTATTTATTTCTGTTATCAGTGCCATATCTTATCTCTATTAATACAAACAAAAGAACTATCCACTGAGTTAAAATCTTGAATTGATATCTCCTATGTAAACATTATATTATGCTTAATACCTTCCTTAAGGAAAAAAGAGATACTGAATTTAACATTTTCTTCAGATATATTTAGCATTTTTGGGTGTTTCTTGATTAGAAAGGAGGGTATTTTTTTCCTTATGTAGACAAGACAGAAGTTAAACATATATAAAATATACATATATGCTGATTGTAAAGGTATGGTTTTAAAAGACAGTAAGTGAGTACTCATGAGTAAGTATTCAAGAAATTCTTGCCGTTCACTTGGCTTAAGGCACAGTCCTAGCCCATGAGGACCTTACCATTTATTTGGAGAATCAAGACATATATCTGAAATGGTGAACATGATACTAAAGTGCTATTTTATAGTACTAACAACCAGTGCAATGGGAATCAAATGTATACAGTTTACACTTCATTCATTTTTAAAAGTGAAGAATGGAAATTGGTCTTAAGGTATGACTGGGATTAGAGCTTGGCAGTTGCTGGAGAGAATCACAGGTTCCTAAAAAGGGCAATCAAAGAGGTATAGAAATATGCATGTTAGGTAAAAAGCCAGAAAATAAATACTTTAGATTTGTAGAATGCCATAGTTAGCCTCTGTCATATGCTTTCCTTATTTTTTTTCCCCAACCGTATAAAACTGAAAAGAAAAAAAGATACATTATTTGCTGGACAACTGTATAAAAATAGCCCCTGGGCCGAACTTGGCCAGTGGGCCAAAGTGTGCCAATCCGTAGTTTAGAATGACTATGTGGAATTCTATCTGACTGGATTTGGAGTTTAATATTGTACAACAGTGGCAGAGAAGATTGGAAAGAAAAGATAAAGCTGTGTTATTGAAAACATCAAAAGTCAAAATGAAGCATTGGACTGAGACTTGATTTTATTCCCTCAATATAAGGTGAAAGTATTTATACCTCAATTTCAGATATCTATAGCATTAAGCCAAATTGTTCTCATTTTAACTAAGGAAATCAAATTGAGAGTGTTTCATTAAATGGGAACATTGTATCAGGTCTTGTTTATTATCTCTTGTTGAGTAGAGCTGAAACATTCTTTTTAAATTTCTGCTGCTTCTGAGAGTACACCTTTTAATGAAATCCAATGATGCTGATGTTAATATGTTGACCTTGGATGTTCTAATGCACAAATTAAATGAAGACCATATGTGGTGGTTTTCTTTGGAGATGATGTGTATTTTTGTACTTGTGAAATCACAAGGACTATTATTGAAACCTAAATCTTAAGTTTTCTATTTGCTCACAGCAGGGGTGTTGTTCCTAGGTCCTGGGAAGCACACAACACATGCTTCATTATCAGAATTTCCTGGTACAATTCAGAAGTTTTGAAAAGTTCCCAAATCCTCACAGCATCTTTACTGTCCACACTTGTGGAATCCCTAGACAGTAGCTTTCCTAGTATGATATATGAGCATGAACATATGTGATACATAGTCCATATATTACACAAGTGCTTATTTATATTGAAATGTTATGGAAATATGGAAAATGTAAAAATGATATGAAAATATAGAAAATGTGGAAAAGAGTGATAATCTCAGAAGAAAATACTAGTAGTAAAACTTTTACAAAAATGATTACATGCTTTTGATAATGATTACATGAGGAAAATATAGCATAGTACATGCAAGATTGCTTAGAAAATTGAAGGAAATAGAATGATATGGGATTGTGATTAGTAGAAGGGAGGTAAATATAGTGTTAATTGAAATCAAGTTGCAATTTTTAAGTAAAATGTCTCAGTCAACTAATAAAAAATAGTATCAGAATTTTCACTTCAAAGGATTAACCACTAAGTACCAGTATGAAAATTCATAAATGAGGAATTAAAGAGAAATCAGAAAGCAGAGAGATTATTAAAATAATAAATTATGAAAAGGGTTAAAGTTACTTAGACATTCATGTTTTAAATCTAAAAAGTTTAAGATTCAACTAAAGCAAATTTGTTTACATAAGAATGTAGATATTAAGCTAGAGACAAAATTTTCCTTTAGATCTTAGATTGATGGTTGTTTTATGAGTGTTGAGAAAAACGTAATCTGCAAAGTTTTTCTAGGGGTTGATCGGAACTATATAATATTGTATTCCTAAAACTAAATTGATGGGTAAACTTGTAATATTATTGCTTGGTTTATCATTGTTACAGCATATATGTGATATGTGTTATTTCATCAAATAAGTATTTTCTATTTTTTAAATGCTTATGATATGTAAAGTGATTTTGAAAGTGCTGTTATAGAAATGAGAATGCTAGAATAGTGAAAAATAAACAAAATTGAAAAGTAAACTATTAGGGCATGAATATGTAGGAAAAAATATGTAGGACAAAAGAAATGAGCAAATAATGTGGAAATTAAGTTCTGATAATATATAGATGAAATTTCTTGTTTATAAAATTTCACTAGTGTGAAATAATAATTTTAAAAGTCTCATAATTTCTTGAATCCCAAAGAGTGATACACTTTCCCAAATCTCAGTGAATTTTTATTCTTCATTCATTTGAATAGTCTTGAAACAGAGGGAGAGTTCACTAACCTGAGAATCTTGGAGGCTGAGCACAACTTTCTCACCAGCAATATTATTTGCTATAAAATCATCCTTTATTTTTTTAATCACTAAATAAATAATATTTATTCTTACCCTCTACATAAAAGGCATATGTTCTGGAATACCATTATTGTCTGAGGACTGAGTAATCTATACTGCTTTTGAGGGGATTGACTCACAAATAAATAATTATGATGTGGTTTGATATTTAATGAAGAAGATGCAAAACATGTAAAGGAGAGCCTGATTATTTATGAGAGTGGAGATAGGAGGGAGTCATTAGAATGTTATCACCAAATAATGACTTTTGAGTGGTCTTAAAAGAGTCATAGGATTTTGCAAGGCAGAAAAGATAAATTGTCTATAATACTAAACTTCCTGTTTGAGGATAATTAATTGAGCTTCTAATATTCATCTTTTGTTTTATAAGATGTTTTATAAGCAAATAAAATATATTTTTATGCATATATAAGCATATACAAACACATATATAAACATATCTATAAATTTCCATTTGGAATCTGATTTACTATGGCTTCCATAATCAATCAAAATTTCAGGCATTTGGTTATTCGGCATACACATTTATTGTGTTCAGCTCTTATGGAAAATTGACAGTATAAGACAAGGTCCCTACAGTCCTAATCATTTTCAAGTTCTTGTTTTTTGTTATGCAAATTGTTTTTATTCATACAGTTGTACGATGAAAGAATTTAGTGAGTATAGACAGCATAGAAAAATGATTTTATCCCTACCATGCACAGACATCAATCCATAAATATTTAAAAACAAAAACAAATAAAAACTAAAACTAAATTTTGAAAAGGTAGTCTATGAATAAGTTTAACTTAGTCCTTTTAATATCTAATATATATATGTATATTTTTTCAGGATGCTTTTTAATTTAAAAAAATACCCTTTGTAAATTTATTATCTGTAAAGTTCCCCCAAATGTTTTTTGTCTTCTATAAAAAATCAGTTATTTTGACCAGTGATTTGAGTTTGGTATTACTTTTGATGAAAATTATTTTTTCAAATTTGAAAATAAACCAATTATTTTTTTCCATAACAATTCTAGCCAACTCATCTACTATTTATCAGCTAAAAAGTTATGTCCTGAGCTCTTTTGAGTTCCATGAAGTTATCACATGATAGTTATTGACATCGTGAGATCTCATATACCTCAGATTGGTGTATATATGAACATAAGAAGTGAATGGACATATTTAGTCATAAGGAGATCAAAATACAGTTAGCATAGACTGACAAAGAGATAAGAAGCCAAGATTGTATTTGGAAGATTTTCGTTGTTGTTTCTACTTTGAAGGCCTGCTTATAGTTATCTTTTGGATTTTTTTCTTTGCTTCTAATTGTTAAAATATCAAAAGAGCAAGAAATGTTCAAAATTTTGTTACTAAAATGAATATCTAGGGCTTGCAATAAAACAAAAACCCAGCCAACAAAAGAGAAACAAAAGAGAAGGAATATAAGAAAATATAAAATAATTTTTTAAAAATTACAGAAGAAAATAAGCATTATAATATTAAAAAGAAATTTAGCCAAAGATTTGTTTGTAACTGTGTGACATTTTGTGAATGAGGATAACTTTTTTCCTTTAACTACCTGCCATAGGAAATAAATTGATCTCCTTCAGTAAGATGTTTGCGTTGTCAGCTTTTATGCTTTTGATGAATCTGTTTTCTGACTGATACCAAAAGGCAGTTTTGAACTTTTTAGAGTAAGACCTGCATGTCACAACAGCAGGGGTGAGAGAAGCTGAAGGTCAAAGGGGAAATTCCTCCATGCTAGAACATGTTTTTGCAAGTTATTCCAATATCCACAAAATCACCAGTGCTTACTCTCAATGGAGAAGATACAATGAAAGAAAAAATTCAGAAGAGAGCTTGATACCTATAATCTTATAAAGTACTGTAAAAAAAAATCCTCCCCATCACACCATATACATTTTTCATTAAATTAGGCCTAACATTTTTTAAAATAATAACTACAAACTAGAATATTTTTCTTTATTAAATATTCAATTTTTAATTTTCTTTACTATTATTACACTTTGAAATAATTATCAGCAAAGCCACAAATTAGGGTACTTATTTTAAGTAGGAAAGAAAGACTTATTAAAATTTCAAGTGTACGGTGTAGATAAATCAATTTGTATGTTTAACAGGGAAAGCACCAGGAGAGATCAAGTACAGATATAATTCATTGCATTTGAATGGAGTCAGTTTTCAAATTTATATATTACTCTATTTAAAGTAATATTCCCACAATACAAGTTATAAATGCCTTTTATGAGAGAAAAGTTTGTCACAGATATCTAGAAATATGCTTTCCTAAATCTTTAAATACTCAGATCTTAAAAAAATATATATCAATCACTTAGAAAGTTTAAGCTCTGATACAAATGCAATAACTAAATCACGTATGACCCTGTAAAGTTTATTTAAAAACTTTATTTTTATTTTTTTATCTATGACTTGAATTGCTGTGGACTAAACTGGTCTTCTCATATGCAGTTATCTGCTAAACATAATGGGTCATTAGTATCTCTCACCAAATAGTATTTCTTTCACTATTTCTATGGTCATGATCAATGAAGTCTTCCTTATCCTAAGTGAAAAGCCTGTCCTTTTAGAAGTTGATATTGTACTGAAAAGAATCTTGAGTTACATTTAATATTTTAAAATCTTTTAAGAAATGAAAATATCAAGACTTGTTACCTAGCACTGAAGTTTACCAATTACATGTGATTTCTGATCACATGACCTTAGGTTATTTGATTGATCAAAGATAGGGGGAAAAAAGTCTGTTTATAAATGCTATTTTGGATAGGTAAATATTTTGAAAATATGGCTTCTCTGTGGAAGAGGAAATAAAAGTAGTTTCTCTGAAATACTAAAGTATCATATTTTTATATTTAACTACTTTGCATAAAACCTGCCATGGTTCAAAGATATTCTTTTGTTTTACTTTGAAATGTTGTAATTTGGGGGTTGTGTTTTTTTTTCCTCCATGAAATTTATCCATTTTTGTATTTTCTACTACCAATTATGCATACAATCAATACTGCAATTAATTTACTTGCTTAGAATTTTCTCACTTAAGATTGTATTGTGTTTTCTTTACCAAATTGGTACAGCTGATATTTTATATAATCCTGAGTTTGTATATATAATACAATCTTAGTCCACTGATTATGTAGGGGTTAAGCTTTGACCATCCATCCTAAACTATCGTAATATTCTATAAGAAACAAGTAATACCTTTTACGGTTAGCAATTATTTGCTAAACATATGGATCGTTGGTAAGTCTCACCAAGTAATATTTCTTTCACTATTTCTATGGTCATGGTCAAAAAAGTTTTCCTTACCCTATGTGAAAAGCAGAAATTTTCATTATATTTATCTCCTTATGGGCTTGAAAAAATGACTATCGATATAGTCTCTAATTTCCAAATCACTTCTTGCTTATTTACTTGTATATTTCCTGACATTCCTTGTTAAATATTAAAAAGCATGAAGTGGAGAAACATTTGTATTGTATTGTATTGACTGCAATATATCTTATAGCTTGGGTGTTACAAATAATTTTTCATCAATACTCAGCAATTAGTGCCTCTTATCTCAATCTAGAACAATTAAAAATTATAAATATTTAACAATGCAGTTCAACATTTATTTAATATTTTGAACTGAACTCTGATAGCATTTTACTATATTTTTTGTACAAATGATTTAAATACTCTTTTGTTTAATTGCTGTATATGGTTAATCCACATCTGTAAATTGGTCTTTAATAAAAACTAATCTGCGAAACTCAATAAAGCAGTTTTTACTACTCAGAGAGGCAAATTAGTGTACTTCATCATAGGTTTGATGTCAAACAAATTTGGATTTTTTTTCTTTGATTTTGCTCATCAAAAACTGTGAGATCTCGGAACATGTTATTTAATTATTCTAATTCCCAAATCCTCATCTATAGAATAGGCTGGTTTAAATTTTAAATGGAATTATTTATAAAGCAGTTATATCAGAGTCTTGTCATTTAATGAATACTTTAGTCTATCAGTTATCAATATTTATGTTAAGAAACGGGGTGTGTTTTATAGATGGAAGATAGAGATTGTGTAGCTTATGAGATAGCTTGCCTAGCACAACTGGATTAAAGAGAATCTATTCATTCTTCACACAAATTATTCAGAATCACTACAACTTTGTTTTACTACAATAGCTTTTTGTCCACCTGTCTACTTTATAATTTATACTATATTACAATTAATCATTGCAGTTTTTATCTTTTAATACCATTTCATTCTTATGTACATTCATGACTCGGATTAGTGTATAGAACAAAGCATTTGCTGAGGGAATAAATATGTGAATGGTTATAAGTTTGAGCTATGAATAATGAACCATCAACCTAAGCAGAAACTGAGAAGAGGTAGGATCTGGGGTAGAATAGGAACTCATCTGGAAATGAGGAACTCATTTTGGATTGTTGTGTTTGAAAACAGGCAAGAGAGTAGTGAATAAAATGTGAACAAATGGAATTCATGTCTGAAGCACCACTAAAGTGGGTGTGCAAAATAATAAAATTGAATGTCATTAGCAAAGCAACTATAATTAAGAAATGGAAGTAAATTTGATTTCAGAAGGAATGTGTTCTTTAAGCAAAGAGAGACAAAGGAATAGCTTTAAGGAATAATACACTTAAGGTGAAAGAAGAGGAAAAGAGTGAAAGATGAAGTAAGAGAAAGACTAGATTGATTGAAAAGGGAAAAAATAAGCAAATGCAGTGTCATTCATACAAGGCAAGGGATCTTATCAAGAAAGGGCTGCTCAATTCTCTAATATCAAACGTATCATTTCAGTAAGATAACAAGATAGCAAGATTTGGCAAATAAAAAAGCATTGCTGAATACATTGAGTTCATTCAGTGGAGTATTACTGTAAAATATTAGTATAAGCTAGAGGAGAAGTGGATGATAAGGAAGAGGAATAAGTAAACATACATTTTACTTAAAGTATAGTGGTGAATGCAAGGAGAAATTCTAAGAGGAAAATGAAGTCGAATGTTGAAGAGACTGAATATTGGTATAACAAGGGAAAAGACTGATTTGCTTATTGGAACTTAATTGCAGTAGCCTCGCTACAGTATAGAAAGGAAGAGAAGAAATTCAGAGCACTTCTTGAGAATTTAATATTGAAAAGAAGCAAGGGAATAAGTTTTGATATAAACATATGTAAATAAGAAATAATGGGTAGTAATATCATAAGCTGAATTAGTAAATTATTCAGGAAATTAAAAATAGAAAGATTTATGGTCCTTCAGTTATTTGAAAGAGGATCAGCATGGAATTTGTGTATTGATAATGTATATATTGAGAACTACATAAAATTTGAAATGTGAAGTTATTTGGAGTTGAATTTTGAGATTTCCAGACAATATTAAATCTAGATAAAAATGGTAATGTTCTGGAAAAATTCCTGAATCTCTTATCCACAAAATATGACATTAAACTTTACTGTGTAAAATTATTGTCAGGATTTTATAAAATATTGTCAATAAAATATATTGATTTAATTACACAGAATAAATATTAAATTTGTAGGAGAAGAAAATGTTTTTTTTTATTTTTAATACAAAGTGTGTAAATAACATTTGCAGTAATTTATTGGTAGTTCTACAGAAAACAAAGTCAGAAAGGAAAGGGTAAAAAAAAATGGACAAAAATAATGGGTATTTAGGATATTGGATGTGAAATTAATGCCAATGAGAAAAAGAAAAAGAA